>NC_091336.1:20124805-20209805 GCF_038502225.1 Cherax quadricarinatus
AAAATGCTTATAGGACACGCAAAAATGTTTATAGAGCACGCAAAAATGTTCATAGGGCACGCAAAAATATTGATAGGGCATGCAAAAATGCTTATAGGACACGCAAAAATGTTTATAGGGCACGCAAAAATGTTTATAGAGCACGCAAAAATTTTTATAGTCTCGTGAATTTTGCCCTGAAGGCGATCGAATAAGACGTTCTTGAGTTACGAGTGAAATGTAAAAGGTAAACTTGGAATAATATTAAACATGTTAGCATCTAAATGAAGGTCTCTCTACAGTCTAGATAATATACGATATTGTAAAATTATTAGATTTGCTTTGTGTGTAACCTTGGATCCTTTGTGAGAAATTAGGAGCCCGGAATGTTAAAGAAATTAAGAGCCCGGAGTGTTAAGAGCCTCAGTCCTCCTTGCACTAATAACGAACCAGTCTCTGATCAATCACCCAGTTGGTGACCTCGTTCTTTTTTCCTTTTTCATAAGGTTATAACGAGGAGCACTGTCAATGGTAATTAATAAGAAAAAGAATAATTACAAGGCGCACAAAAGCAGATCTTTCAGGTACGTGACACTGCAAGCCAACTCTAACTTATACCAACTAAAGCCACAAACTTCGATAAATTTGTCCGTCGCATCAACTTAAGTCTTAGCTTCTTGATATCTTTGCGAGGTGCTATGTGACACACGCTGCTCCATCGATGCCTATGTTTATCATGCCATTAAACGATATCCTTCAAGTAGATAAGCCACTTATGTATGTGCAAAGAGAGAGAGAGAGAGAGAGAGAGAGAGAGAGAGAGAGAGAGAGAGAGAGAGAGAGAGACAGACAGACAGACAGACAGAAAGACAGACAGAGAGAGAGACAGACAGACAGACAGAGACAGAGAGAGCCAGAGAGAGAGAGAATGACAGAATAACAGACAGGAAAACTCTCTCACACTCACACACATACATACATACATACATACATACATACATACATACATACATACATACATACATACATACATATATGGAGTCAGGATCCATACATTGCTTTAAGCAGAGGTATGATAAAGCTCATGATTCAGGGAGAGTGACCCAGTAGCGACCAGTGAAGAGGCGGGTCTTGGAGCTACGACTCGATCCTTGCAACCACAACTAGGTGACAACATACATACATACATATACAATTTAAGCTAGAAAATGCGATAGCCTTTCCATTTTTTAACCTAAATATTCAATAAGATAGAAAGATGATTTATACTAGTGAAGAAAAAATTAATTAACGTCTTGGTAAATGAACAATATTAGTGAATACAAAACTTGCACAAGAATCTTCAGTCTAGGACTCTGGCATTTTCACAATATAAACTGCAACACTGCAGGCACTGAAGTTGAGAAATTAAAGTACGATAAGAATTTGTTGGTTCAGCGTAGCTCGACGCACCGGAGAGAGAGAGACAGAGACAGAGAGAATGAGAGCTGCACGATGATATTACACACACAAACACACACACACACAAACACATACACACACACACACACACACACACACACACACACACACACACACACACACACACACACACACACAGAGACACACACACACACACACACACACACACACAGGAAGTGGAAGAGTCAGGCGAGCGATGTAGTAGAGGCAGGAACCATACATAGCTTTAAGACGAGGTATGATAAAGCTCATGGAGCAGGGAGAGAGAGGACATAGTAGCGTTCAGTGAAGAGGCGGGGCCAGGAGCCGAGTCTCGACCCCTGCAACTACAATTAGGTGAGTACACACACTACAGACCAGGGTCACCGACATGTATAGTATACAAGGTCATGGAGAAGATTTTTCAGAAGAGTGGTGGAGCACCTAGAAAGGAATGAGCTTATCAACAACAACCAACACGGTTTCAAGGACAGGAAATCTTGTGTCACAAACCTACTGGAGTTCTATGACAGGGTGACAGCATTAACACAAGAGAGAGAGAGGGGCGGGTAGGACTAGGCAGGGATAACAGGGAAGGCACTGCGATGGATCAGGGAATACCTGTACGGAAGACAACAGCGAATCATGGGACGTGGCGAGGTGTCAGAGTGGGCGCCTGTAACGAACGAGGTGCCACAGGGGTCAGTCCTAGGACCGGTGCTGTTTCTGGTATTTGTGAAAGACATAAAGGGAGGAATAGATTCCGAAGAGTCCCTGTTTGCAGATGATGTGAAGTTGTTGAGAAGATTCAATCGGACGAGGATTCAATCGGACGAGGACCAGGCAGAACTACAAAGGGATCTGGTCAGGCTGCAGGCCTGGTCCAGCAACTGGCTCCTGGAGTTCAACCTCACAAAGTGCGAAGTCATAAAAATTGGGAAGGGCAAAGAAAACCACAGACGGAGTACAATCTAGGGGACCAGAGACTACAAACCCCAATCAAAGAAAAAGATCTTGGGGTGAGTATAACACCGGGCACATCTCCAGAGGCGCATATCAATCAAATAACTGCTTCAGCATATGGGCGCCTAACAAACCCAGGAACAGCATTCCGCCATCTTAATAAGGAATCATTCAGGATCCTGTACACCGTGTACGTTAGGCCCATATTGGAGTATGCGGCACAAGTTTGGAACCCCCACCTAACCAAGCATGTAAGGAAACTAGAGAAAGTGCAAGGTTTGCAACAAGACTTGTCCCGGAGTTAAGAGGTATGTCATACGAGGAGAGGTTAAGGGAAATCGACCTGACGACACTGGAAGACAGAAGTGATAGGGGGGATATGATAACGACATATAAAATACTGAGAGGAATCGACAAGGTGGACAGAGACAGGTTGTTCCAGAGATGGGACACATCAACAAGGGGACAAAATTGGAACTTGAAGATTCAGATGACTCACAGGGATGCTAAGAAGTATTTCTTCAGTCACCCGGTTGTCAGGATGTGAAATAGTGTGGGAAGTGATGTAGTGGAGGCAGGATTCATACATAACTTTAAGAAGAGGTATGATAAAGCTCATGGAGCAGGAAAAGTGACCAAGTAAAGAGACGGGGCCAGTAGCTGCGAGTTCAACTAAGTGAGGACTCACTCATACAGGAGATAGGAGATATAATAATACTCAATGTTGACTCATACACATATGAGCATACTCACTCATACATACATAAAAATATAGCACAACATCAGTGAAATAAAGTTTGAGAATATGAACTACCTTATCTGTATATCTCCTAACAATAAAAAGGCTTTCAAATGAGCTGAAGTAGGCAACGGCTCTAAGCCTGTAAATGAAGTAATTAAAACTAAACCTAATCTTGTAGAGCCCTGTTTAAAAAAATAAAGATATAGAAAGAGACAGCCTGTCACTGCCTGTTTGTATGCTTAGTATCCATATGCATGTATATCGGAGTGTTATTATTTTACTTGAAGGAAGTGGATGAGTAAATAACACTGTCTAATGACTGGGTCGGGTATGGGAAGCGTGAGATAATTGATTCCGCTGTTAACTAGAGGGGGGAGGATGTAAAGAAAATCATGGAATAATAAATAATTTGTATGCGAGTGAATAATAGCGATAGTGATTATTCATAATGGAATAAAAACACAAAATTAATAATAATAATATACTTATATGAGTGATATTGAAGTGACTGATATATTCAAGTGACTGATATGCTCTTGTGACTGATTTAGATGACTGATTAACTCGTGTATTTTTCTGTAACTCAAGAAACTTGCATTTCCTCTCCTCCACCCAACTTTCAAAGCCTTTCTGTATTTTTTGCTTGTAAATTTTCTGTATTATGAAAGGAAAAGAAATTTTACACTGAGTTTCACATATTTTTTTCCAAGTCTCCATTCTACTGTCTTTTCTTTCTTTATTGACTCTATTCTTGCTTCACTCTCCATTCTTTCAGTTTCCTTGTTCTTATCTCTCTTTAACCTTCCTCCTTCCTTTCTCTCTCTCTCTCTCCATGGGTAGTTCTGCACCTTCCCTAAATCGTCCCCCTTTGGAAATTGGGACTGCAATGGCCTCATTTTGGCAAGCCTTTGGCCTCTGTGAATTACCCACATAATCACACCCTGGAAGATTGTGCTCTCGATCAATAAGAAAGGATCTCTCTCTCTCTCTCTCTCTCTCTCTCTCTCTCTCTCTCTCTCTCTCTCTCTCTCTCTCTCTCTCTCTCTCTCTCTTTCTTCGCTTTGCACCAGGAGTGTTTTGAAATATATAACATCTGAGGTGATGAGAAAGATGAATAGACTAATGACGGTGGGAGTAAAGAAAGGCAAGGAGTGTCTTCTTTTTATCTCATGTCTCAAGAGTGCACCAAGTTGCAGAGTAATATTTCTGAATTATTAAAGAGAGAGAGAGCGAGAGGGAAAGAAGTTGGGGAGAAAAGGAGAGAGGATGGAAATGCGACACCTTGCTCCGAAAAAACTAAAATCCGGAACCTGTTATTTCACAAGTCACATCCTGGATTCTCTGCATCAGTGCTCACAGGCAGCATGTCCAAGACTTCTGATCTGCCGCTGCGGTGAAGCAGTGCAGTTGAAATGCGCGACTTCTTCTATTCACATACGGAATCTCCAGAGAAAAAAAAAACATAGGCGAATCTATATATTTAAAAACTAGGACTTCTCTCTTCGAGAAGAAGATACGAACAAGAAAATGACCTTCGGGTGGGTTATAAGAAATAGAGATCCACTGACACCGGTCAGCAGCGATCTGTCACTGATTCTGCTTGATTTACTAAAGAGGTTTGAAGCCTGTTGACAGACCTGTTAGCAACCATTCATGGATATTTTAATCCTATATTTGAGACCACGGGGATAAAAATAACTCTCAAGTGTACGTAAACAGATGCATTGTATACATATCATTGTATACATGCTATGTTGCTCTAGGTGCTCACGTCGAACTGTATACTTTTCAGAATGTATAAAAAAATATGGTCAATGTCAACAATAAATATTGCGAAAGGAATATTTTTCACTTAATATTCTAATGATAATTCTTGCATTTTTTCCCTTGAAATACAGCTCGAGGAATGAAAAACAAAACAAAATTATAATTCTTGTTTCTGGGAAATATTAATTCAATTTTCTTGATTATATACACACAGACAATAATACGTGCATCAAAAGTGCGAGCGCTTATCAAAGCAAGACGAACGTGCAATCTATAACAATAAAAGTATAGGTGCAATCTATAATAATAAAAGTAACAACACAGTGGCTTAACCATCAAGTCACTTAGCCCAAGATTTGGAGATGAAATTGTAGACTACGTTTTTCTCCGTTCTGGAGAATTGTCCAAGACGAATCGAGACGTCGTCTAGATGTTTTCTCCAAATTGTGGGTTAATAGAGGAAAATTATTTTTTTTTTTGTTTTGACGTTTGCTCTTGCCAAAATGTGAACGCTAAATATCCTTTCAAAAAAGAGCAATCCTCAGCTGATATGTTAAATCTTCCTAAGTTGTGACATATTTGTGTCGTAACACTGAACACTGAACAGACAAGACTGTAAATAATGGGAATTCCAAACAGGGCGCAAGTAGTAATTTCAAAGCCTAGCTTCACCCAATTAAGGCTTTGTCAAGTACTTAATAAAGCCGCTAGTATGGGTGAAACGTCTTATAACAAAAGTTTTCATTGAAAACAGTGACTGAAAATATATGACTTCCAGCAAGACATGAGGGACTTCTTTTGAAAGAAGTTACGAAGCGAAGGCTGTAAATTACTTAATGGGAGTCAGTGTTCCAATGTGCTTAGTCTCTTGCTTAGTCTACCTGCATAGTCTACCTGCTTCACCTCATTCTTAATCTCACATCAGACCAGATGACTGCCCTTCAGTATTTAATTATACGAGAGAGAAAGAGAGAGACATTAAGTGTAAAACAGATAAATAGGAATAAATGGAGAAAGTGTGTGGGAAGGAGGGGTGTCGTGAGGAGGAAGGGCAAGATTATGATGGATGGTCCACTGGGTACACATGTAGAAGCTCCCAAGTGAGTGTTGCTCTACAAAATATATTAATTTCTCCTCAAAGACAGACAGGCAGACAGACAGACAGACAGACACACACACACACACACACACACACACACACACACACACACACACACACACACACACACACACACACACACACTCACACACACACACACACACACTCTCTCTCTCTCTCTCTCTTCACACAGTGAAGAGGTGGGGCCAGGAGCTGAGTCTCGACCCCTGCAACTGCAATTAGGTGAGTACACACACGCGCGCGACCCCCCCCCCAGCCACATACAATGTTTATAATCTCATAATAAGAGAAAAATATCCCTTTATTTTTCTTTCATTAAACTATGAATTTTGTTTTATATTCCTTATTTCGAAAGGAGAAAAAATATATAAATAAAATAATAATACAAATAATAATGATAATAAATTATACAGTTAATACAAAAGGAGAAGTATATATTTAAGTAAATTTTCTAAGATTTACGTTTCATTTCTGTTTCAGAGATTAAAGCATACTTTCCTGTTGGCGACCAAGCTATGAACAACCTTAATGACCCTCGTACAGTCGATAAGCTTTAAACCCTTTTAACCAAGCAACAATTATAAAAATAATTATGAATAGGATAAAATATTATTAATAAAAGCAACAACAGAGAAGATAACTTTTTTGAGTGGGAATTTATAGCCTCTTCTCGTTTTTCCTCTCGGCTGCAAGTGGTAAGCTCCGGGGAACGGCACCTCACGTTCACATGGTTAGTAACTTTACGTTTCACATTTAAGAGGAGCGAGAGACAGAGAGAGAGAGAGACAGAGAGGAAGAGAGAGGAAGAGAGACAGTGAGAGAGGAAGAGAGAGACATGAAGAGAGAGAGAGAGAGAGAGAGGAAGAGAGAGGAAGAGAGAGCGAGAGGAAGAGAGAGGGGAAGAGAGAGAGAGGGGGGGGAAGAGAGAGTTGCATTCATGCATGTACATAAAAATACACAAACACACACACACACACACACACACACACACACAGCCTAGGCTCTGGAGGGGTGGTGATATGTAGCAGTTTTTTAAATGTAGTGTGGGCGCGCCTCTGACGAGACAGTGATGCAGTGAATGATGATAAGTGTTTCTTCTTTTTCTGGTCACACATATATATATATACATACATATATATATATATATATATATATATATATATATATATATATATATATATATATATATATATATATATATATATATATATATATATCATCACCTAACTTAGCAGCACCCTAACACCTCTAATCCTAAGAATCAGCTACAGATCTAACAATAAAAGATATCAAGAACTGAATTTTTAGCAAAACATGAGATTGGAAGTACAGTGCCTGCACTCTGAAGGAGGGGTGTTAATGTTGCAATTTAAAAACTGTAGTGTAAAGCACCCTTCTGGCAAGACAGTGATGGAGTGAATGATGGTGAAAGTTTTTCTTTTTCGGGCCACCCTGCCTTGGTGGGAATCGGCCAGTGTGATAATTAAAAAAAAAATAAAAATAAATGAGGTAGCGCGGTGAAACACTGTCCTTCAAAATACCAAGGCGGTACTGCAGCTGTCAACAGAGATACACACTCTTAAAAAACAGCCTCCGAGACGTCAGGTGCAATTACAGCCTGCGAGACATCAGGTGTGATTACAGCCTGCTAGATAACTGGAGTGACAACTCCTGGAAGACAAAGTGGCGACACATGTATGAAATAAAACACATTTTGCAGAAGTATATTTTGTCTTTACGAGAACGTGTATCTCGTTGGGTGAATCTGTCTTATTACACGCTTGCTTTCTGTAAGGTCTCTGTATTGCGCAGGATACCAGGAAAATATCTATAAAAACTAAAAGGGTACTGAACTGGTTAGACCAACAGGTTACGAAGAGTCTCTCAACAAACCAATCGTCTCTCCAAGGTTCGTCGAGCTAGCATTACACTCACCCAGCTGATCAAACGATACCACGGGTCGGGCTTGAACCCGCGGTCAGAGAGTCGTAAAACTCCAGACCGACACGATATCCACTGGGCTAGCTGGCTACATTAAGATTTATGCAACAAGGTATATTTATACACCATATGAAGCTTAGCATAGGCACCACTGTGACCACAGATGCAAGTTTTTACAGACGAATCTCCCGCTAGCGTGGCCGTGACGAGCTCTAGCTCAAGTCCCCTGAAAGCCGTCATAATGACTCACAAAATCGTAATGACACGATTTCGTGAGTCACCCAGCTGTTCTCTGCACATGGTTTTTGCTTCTAAACAGTGACCACATACCTGCTCTCTAGTATCCTACCTGATTCTAAATCAATATTCCTAGTAAAGCTGTCCTGTCTGACATCAAAGATTATCTTCGTTATTGTTAGTGATCTAACTCGCAGGTAGCTTGACAAAACTATATGTTTACCTAAACTGCGTGCATTTTCATAGTATGTATTGCCTAATAGAACCAGTATAACACAAGCAATCTGGCTTCCACAGAGCAGGGGTTTCCAACTGGTTGCAGCGCTTCAATTTCTGCACGAGCTTAGCCGAGACCATCTTCACAAGCAGCAGATGGGTATTGCTGTTTGATACAACATCAGTGTGGTCCTCGCGAATCTGTACTTGGAGTGTTTTGAGGGTAAGAGACTCCGTTACTCATCGCTATTGGAGTATTCTGGATGAGGTAGATCGATGGCATTATCACACCGAAAACACGATCTCTTCCGGCTCAGAGACGGTATCAACGCTATCGAGCCATCCATTAAGTTCACTTTAGAAGCGAAAAGGAACATTCTTCCTGTCGTCGATGTATTAACACGTAAAAAAAAAATATAACAACTCCCTTCAGGTGTGTGTACCGGGTACAATTATTATTATTATAATCAAGGGGAAGCTCTAAACCCGTAGGATTACATCGCCTGTGGGGGGGATGGAAGGCATTCAGGCTCAAATCAGGGAACTGGAGCACAGATCCAATTCTCTAGATCAAGAGCACCTCATCAGCGTCAAGGAACCTCCCTTGAGGGGACCGGGTACAATAAACTCATCAAGATGGCCTGATTCTTTTCCGCACTTCATTAGAAGTGTGAAAAAGAATCTGTAGCCCCACTCTCCTGAAGTGCATAAAATATCACAGATCCTCGACAGTTGACATTATCCTGCTCCTTTTTTTGAGATTGGGAAGGTGCAAAGATTACCTAAATTTCCGAAAGCTGAGACCAGCAGAAAGTGATTTTTAATTTTCCGTATTTCCACAATACCTGAGAACACTTCCAGATTACTTAATGTCATTTACATCACTGCCATCGTCACTTCTACCACCGTCAAAGACCTTACTAGGCCTAAGACAGTTAATGCTAGCCGAGGAGAATGCAAGCATCAGCAACACTGCTTGTAGTAGATGTAACGCAGGATACGCAAGTGAAACGTCTACGGGTTTCTCCTCACCCACATATATACATACGAACATAAATATGCTTTGAGACAAGTAACATCAACAATTCCTGTGATTTACATCCTAACTGTGCTTCACACTACGTAGGGAGAGCAGGGTTATCCATGAAGAGAATACTTTGAATCGTCTCTCATTCACACCACAGACACCATTACCAAGAACCTAGAAAGGTCCCAGTTGGTGGAACCCCATATTAACATGCACCTCAGCACACACTACCCTCCTGATATGACAGTCAGGATCGTAGTTCACAACTCATCGTCACCTGCTCGCTCGCCTTTGCTTACTATGTACTCAGTAGACATCAGAATGCTTCGTCTTTAATTTAAACATTGACTCAGTAAAGATCTCCATTCTTCCATGGTGCTCTTTTATTAGTTTAAGTTATGCTAGATTAGGTTAGGTTACATTTCTTAAGTTACATATTGGTGAAGATAAAATTGCATAAAAGGGAGTAGAACGTCAGAAACCTGACGATACATAATTTTAGAGGATGACTGGATGCACACATGCCACAAGCAGCAATAGTTTAATAGGGCCAGTTTATCACCTGAGTCAAATGCGAACTGAGGACCTTAACATAGCACCAAAGGCGAACAAATGAACTTAAAGATATAATTATGATTAATGACTTAATAGACGAAGAATTCCTCTTAATTAACACAAGAGTAATTACCGGTAATGAAGGTACAAGACTATTTGACAATTTGTCTTCCAGAGTGAATAAGAAATATCAGTTATTTGTAGACAAAAATGCATTTGCAAATAGATCTTAATAAAATTTATTTACACTCGTGTATACGCACGCACTCACACGGGACCAGGAGTTGTGATTCGACCCCTATATCCACATATAGGAGAGTACGTGAGCATGCACACCAACACCTACATTTAAGCATATATACATACATTCAAACACACATGCATGCATACAAACACAAGCATATGCGCACGCACACACACACACACACTCGGGGCCAGGAGCTCGGACTCGACCCCCGCAACCTCAACTAGGTGAGTACACACATACACAACCATGACCATCCATCCCCTCTCTCTCTCTCGAACACGTACTCCCCCATCCCCTAACCACCTCTCCCCCTTCCCTAACCCCTAACCCTAGCCACCTACCCCTCCCCCAAACCATCTAACCCCCTCCCCCAACTATCTCTACCCCTCCAATAACCATCCTCCCCCTCCCCCACAACCATCCATCCCCTCTCCTCCTAACCATCTATTCCCCTCCCCCTAACCACCCGTCCCCCCTTCTGTGGAGCAACGGGGAAACCTAGAACCAGAATGAGGACAAGGGGCTCCAAGGACGAATCTGGGAGGGAGGAATGGGAGGCAGAGCTCAAAAAAAGGGAGGAAGACTGGGAAAAGAGACTAGATGAGCTGGAAAGGAAGATGGAAGAGAGGTTAGCAGCAGAATGCAGAAGGTGGAAGAAACAGGCCACAGCAGCAGAAATCAAGATAGAGAGATTAGAAGAGGAGCTGAGACATCTGAAACAGCACAGAGACAAAGATATTATAGAAGTAGCATCGGCAATGGCTACATCAGACACAGACAACAGGTCTGAAGGAAGCATGGAAACTAAACTGTATGCAGAGGTCCTGTCAAACCCACAAAGCAACAAGGCTAGTCCCAGAGCTCAGGGTAATATCGTACGAGGAAAGGTTGAGGGAAATCGGACTGACGACACTGGAGGACAGAAGGGTCAGGGGAGACATGATAACGACATACAAGATACTGCCGGGAATAGACAAGGTGGACAGAGATAGGATGTTCCAGAGATGGGACACAGGGACAAGGGATCACAACTGGAAGCTGAAGACTCAGACGAGTCACAGTGACGTTAGGAAGTATTTCTTCAGTCATAGAGTTGTCAGGAAGTGGAATAGCCTAGCAAGTGAAGTAGTGGAGTCAGGAACCATACATAGTTTTAAGAAGAGGTATGATACAGCTCAGGAAGTAGAGAGAGGGGGGACCTAGTAGCGATCAGTGAAGAGGCGGGGCCAGGAGCTGAGTCTCGACCCCTGCAACCACAATTAGGTGAGTACACACACACATACACACAACCAAAAAAACCTCCTTAGTGATTTTTTTAGCACATCAGCCGTTTCCCACCAAGGCAGGGTGGCCCGAAAAAGAAAAATTTTCATCATTCAGTCCATCACTGTCTTGCCAGAGGCGCACTTACACTACAGTTATAAAACTGCAACATTAACGTCCTACTTCAGAGTGCCGGCACTGTACTTCCCATCTCCAGGACTCAAGTCCAGCCTGCTAGTTTCCCTGAATACCTTCATAAATGTTACCTTGCTTACACTCCAACAGCACGTCAAGTCCTAAAAACCATTTATCTCGTCTATAATTACATTACTCGAGGTATTGCAAGGACAACAAAGCACCAGAACAAGTGAAAATAAAAATCAATAACTATTATTTTTATGAAAAGTCGATTTTTAAGAATGAAATATAAACAATAATTACCATGACAATATAATCACTGTCTATAATTCTACGCTGTGTGATTTCATATATAGATCTACCTAACTGACTGACTCAGTGGTATTACTTTCCTCAGCATGTTAGACAACAGATTCACTGTCAGCAGGATGGCTAATAAATTAATCCTTTTAGATATTTAAGCACATTGTTCACATGTACACATCACCAGGTATACCGAGGTATACTCCCTCGCCTAAAAGGCGAGTTTAAATCCGATCTACACTATGTTAAAAGTGCACGTAAGCAGGCACGAATACATTAACCTTTAAATGCGGATTAAGAAAACTCTCAGCATATATTTAGAATATATTCACAAAGATAGACCTCTCGGTAAATATATCCTGTGCCATCTGGCATTTTTCTGTGGTGGGTGTTGGGTGTCGTTAAGGGAACTGGGAAACAACACCACGAATTCTCTTCTCCCTGGATACCAACTAATGGTTTAGAAACACTAAAAAAACGTTTTTAACCAACACAAGTGACCCAAAATATATATTACAGTTACTCACTGCTACATGCAACAATTAATTTCTAATCATAAGGATCTATAATAGCGAGAGGAATATGGAAAATATGATAACGAGTATTAAATCAATCATATACAGACGTAAATATGTACTTCACACACGTAATAATGACCTATCCATATACTTAATGCACAAAAAGCGTGTTGTTGAAGTGTGAAGTAGCGGTCAACTGGAAAATAAGACGCGTAGAGCAAAAATGAGAATTATTTTAGCACTAATAAAGGAGATTTTTATTAGTGATAATAAAGGTCTGCTTTTGCCTTGTGTTTTTACCACGATGTATGTCAGGCCGTATCTTGAGTACCGACGATGCTACACATTCATATCAACATGCACAGAACATAATACATATACAAGCACAAACACAAAACACATAGACACATAAAAACACAGAGGCAGACAGACAAATGCACACACACACATACACATACACATACACACACACACACACACGCACACACATACACACACACACACACACATGCACCAACCTAAACAAACGTCAACCCTCCCCCCAAAAAATAAGAACCTTTTTATAACCTTACACACACTCAAGCACACAAAACTCATATTCACTCTGCCCATCCTCCCTCCCCCATAAGCACACAAACACACAAACAAGGATCCCCTTCACCCCCTTCCTCACTCTCCGTGTTCGGGCCAAACAAAAGGCAACCGTCAGTGGAAAGAATAACGCTGTGAGGAGAACAATAGATTTTGTGTGTGATGAGGGATTGGAAAAAGACGGAAGGATGATAAATAGTGGAGGTTTTAGCACCATTAGAGAGAGAAAGGAAAGTAGGGTGGGAAGAAGATAAATGGACAGAGAGAGAGAGAGAAAGAGAGAACACAACGACTTCAACGAAATGAAGTCAATTATCCATATAAAATCGTTGGCCACAGATGGCTCTAACTTTATACTCTTCCTTATCTGTTTATCTAATAAACAGGTCTTAGCCTGTAAATAATCCTAACCTTGTAAAACCCTGTATAAAAATAGATAGATAGACAGATAGATAGACAGAGAAAGAGAGAGAGAGAGAGAGAGAGAGAGAGAGAGAGAGAGAGAGAGAGAGAGAGAGAGAGAGAGAGAGAGAGAGAGAGAGAGAGAGAGAGAGAGAGAGAGAGAGAGAGAGGCTAATCAAGTTGTCAGCCTGGAAGAGAAAAACAAGTCCTGGGAAGAAAATTAACCATCCACTCTTATCCCATTCATCACTCGTCTGGAATTAATTTTTTAAGGCTCAAGGTATACGCCTTACCTGCGATCTTGTGTTATTATTATTATTATTATAGTTATTATTATCATGCACCTAGTCTTAATCGCTTTTCTTCCCAAAACAGAGCACCCCACGACCTCTAAGAGCATGGCTGCTCTCCAGCTGCTTAGTTCTAAGACTAATTAAGTCAACGACGTCTTAAGGGATTTCTAGAATATAAAAGGCTGAAATACTTGCCTAAGCTCGTCGCCTTGTTCAGACTTGTTCATGTCTCATGGGATGTAGACGCAAGTGGATAGGAAGAGTGTTACGAGTATGTGTGTGGGTGTATGGGTGTGTGTACTCACCTGATTCACCTAATTGTGGTTGCAGGGGTCGAGACATAGCTCCTGGCTCCGCCGCTTCACTGGTCGCTACTAGGTCACTCCGTCTCTGCTACTTGAGCTTTATCATACTTCTTCTTAAAGGTATGTATGGATCCTGCCTCCACCACCTCCCTTTGCAGACTGCTCTTCTTCCTGGCAACTCTGTGGCTGAAGAAATACTTCCTAACATCTCTGTGACTCATCTGAGTCTTCAACTTCCAATTGTGACCCCTTGTTGGTGTGTCCCGTCTTTGGAACATCCTATCTTTGTCCACTTTGTCGATTCCTCTCAGTATTTTATTTGTTGTAATGTCCCTCATGTGTGTGTGTGTGTGTATGTGTGTGTGTGTGTGTGTGTGTGTGTGTGTGTGTGTGTGTGTGTGTGTGTGTGTGTGTGTGTGTGTGTGTGTGTGTGTGTGGGTGTGTATGTGTGTGTGTGTGTATGTGTGTGTGTGTGTGTGCATATATGTTTGTGTGTGTGTGTGTGTGTGTGTCATCCCCTGTGTAACAGATTATTCCTACTGTTACAAAAACGAACATAACACTCCAGTCTAAAATTGTTTTATGCTAATTGGATTTAGATTTAATACTTTTTGTGAAAACGTTCGAACAAATAGAATAATGTTATTATATCCCAAGCGATATTTTCCTAATGAAAGGCTTCTGGCAGTGAACACAGGCTTAAATTATTTGATTATGTCCATAAAAATCTTTGTGGGAAAGATGAGGACAAAACAAATTTACTTGTCACTCAATAATTTATTGTTTGCAAGAGATCGAGGTTATTGCTATAATTAATCTGGTGAAGAGATACGTAGCCTCCCGGTGTAGGGCTCTTGACCCAGGAGACTACGAGGCGCCCCACTTGTACCTGGATGATCCCTGATTGCCTCTCATTCCCCAGGTGATTCATGATCCCCTACGTGATTAGCATTTCTCCACGTATATAATAATAATTTGTACTGGTGGCCACAGTGGTCTTGTACTGATAGCACCTTGGTTCTTGAAGTGGTAATTCAACGTGTAGAATCAGACGTCCGAATCTCGGTGTTGACCAGAAGCTTAAAGAGACATTAAGAAGTAAAGACGTTATGATGTAAAGAGAGCAATCCGGCTGTTTAATACAGTGAGAAAAGAGCAAACGGTCTCCTTATTACGGACGTGAATAGATCAGACAGACAGACCGATACTTAAAAAAAGAAAAGAGATAACTACCTGCCTCCAAGGGACTTATAAAGAGAAGAGAAACTACTTCCTCGGGAAGTAAAAAAAAAAGTTAGGTTATCTCTTCTGGGAAAAAAGAGGGAGGAGAAAGAGAAAATTTTCAGAGCTTAAAGAGAACAAACAGTTTTTTCGGCATGTTGGACCAGACAGTCTGCCTTATGCCGCGAGAAAGGGCAGGATATCTTTTAAATTCAGGACTTGAGACGCGGAAGCTGTGAATTTGGATATGAAAAGATGAAATGCAGAGCAAGACTTTTTTTTTCAGACCACGTTTTGCTTTGGATGGAGCTCTGTCGAGTCTCTGTCAAGTCTTGATGAAGGTCAAGATCGAGCTCAAGGCTTGACAAAGCTCACTCGTGGGCGCAACGTATTTCAAAGCAAAGACTTGACCTGCTTTCCGTGTCTTCATACCCATCTGAGAACGTGAATTAATGGGACGACGTTTCGCTCAGGAGAGGCCGAAACGCAGCCTCGATAAAAAAATAATTTTATTGTGTCTTCATATGCATACTTTCCGGTTTTATGCTCCAGTCACTTTCCTGTTTGGGCAGAGGTACTGACAGCACGAGCAGGACGCCTTTCGACAGTACCACGACCTAAATGCCACAAGGCAGTGCTCGGGAAGATACATCACAGAGGGTGGCACCTTTATTCACCCCGGGGGAGAAAGGGAACTCCCCTTGACCAACCATCAGTGAAAGGCGCGAGACGATCTCGCCCCTGCACTCGTCTTCCTCCTTTAACCACAGCTTTCTGCCGTTGCTCCAGACCTGCCCTAGCCTCTGCTACAATTTTACAGCCATTGCCCACGACTCCCTCTCTCCTCGCTCCGTCCCAGCGATAACCCATATGCCACCCACCCCTCCTCTACTCTTCGTGCATGCCCCCACTACCCACTTCCTCAGTGCTGCCCATGTCGCTATCCTTATACTCATCTTTTCTCTAAAATATACATAAACATTTAGGTTTCACTGACTTCTTTCAGACATTGAAATTTCTTCATGCCCAAACGTAACGACTATATCAAGTTGTAATTTGGTAATTATTATTGCTATTTACGCTTTTAACATTTAATCCAACAAGCGAATGAAAACATTTTGTAATCTATAACAAGCAACCCCACTTGGGAAATATGATACAGAAAGGAAGAGAAGTTCTAAAGTTTTAGCCTGTAAATGAGTCTGTGTAAAAAGAAATTTTGAACGGAGCAAGTCTATGTTATATGGAGTTTTAAAATGATTTAATAAAGTTCTATTATAAGTGAAATGTCTTTTGTAAAATAAGTTTTCGCTACAATAAGTGTATTTCCGGGATACTTCTCGGCAGTGTCTGCCATGACTCAAGAAATCGTAATGACACGATTGCAAACAAACCATACCCCCGGCCGGGATTGTTTGCAATCGTGTCATTACGATTTCTTGATTTGAGACTATGACCGCGGGTTCAATCCCGGCCGGGGGTATGGTTTGGAGTGTCTGCCATCTACAACGTCCTCGACATCATACACACGGTGATGTGTTGTACTTCTTCTCAGTGTATATGCATTGTCACATTACTTTTATCCCTAATTTAGGAATCAAGGTACGCTAGACTAGTACTGAACAGGTGACATACAGGCTTAATTAATGATCCCCTTGTGTAGTCGACAGGTTTTATGCTCTGTTAACCCCCAACCAACCAACCAACCAACCATCCAACCAACCACCCACCCAACCAACCAAACAACCACCCAACCAACCAATCACCCAACCAACTAACCAACCAACCAACCAACCAACCAACCAACCATCCAACCAACCAACCAACCACCCAATCAACCAACCAACGAACCAACCAATCAATCAACCAACCAAAGAAGCACCTAATTAACCAACCAACCACCCAACCAACCAATCACCTAACCAACCAGCCAACCAACCAACCAACCAACCAACCACCCAACCAACCAACCAATCAACCAACCAACCAACCAATCAACCAACCAACCAACCTACTAACAATTAACCAACCAATCACCCAACCAACCACCCAACCAATCAACCAACCAGCCAACCAACCAACTAACCCTCAATTAAAGACTGATATATTCACTACTCCAAATTGCTATCAATTTCACTTACCTCACTTGGCTTCCCTTCTGCTACTGCCAGTTATTTGTTGCACCTTAATTAACGGATTTTACAAACTGCCTACGTCGTTTAAGTTTTCAAAACGCAGTTTTCTAAACGTCCATTGTTAGAATCGAGGCAATAAACTAGGTCCAAAACATTGCCTTTCATTCTCAAAACAAATCGTGTCATTAATTTTGTAATGTGTTTTTTTTCAAGTTAGTAGATTATGATGTGAAAGCAAATTTTTATGTGAATTACACATAAATTCTAGTTAAAACTATTTAATCTTTATTAAAATTATTATTATTATTATTATTATTATTATTATTATTATTATTATTATTATTATTATTATTTTTACTTTTATTATTATTATTATTATTATTATTATTATTATTATTATTATTATTATTATTATTATTACTATTAATAATAATAATAATAATAATAATATTATTATTATTATTATTGTTATTGTTATTATTATTATTATTATTATTATTATTATTATTATTATTATTATTATTGTTATTATTAATAATAATAATAATAATAATATTATTATTATTATTATTGTTATTATTATTATTTTTATTATTATTATTATTATTATTTTATGAAAGAGCTAAACACTGTCAGGTATACGTCTCTCAGCGTATATATGCTTACAGTTTTATATATTCCCTATTTTCTGAACTAATGTATTCTTGACTGGTAGTGAACAGGTTACAAGCAGTCTTAATGACCGTCGTGTAGCCAGTCAGACTTTAAATTTAACCCCATAAACCATCCTAAACCCAGACAACGTTTCGGTCCGACTTGAACCATTATCGAGTCATGACTTGGAATATAGCCAGGACGAATCGAGACGTTTTAAAGCCTTACCTCCGATTTTTGGGAAATATGTGTATAGCGTATGTGTCACAAAAGCTTTATAAAGCGTTAACAAATAAAAGGTTATTCTTATTCTTATACTACAGGGGAAGCGCTGCACCCGTAGGGGGTTATACAACTCACAAAAATGATCGTGATCACTTCATCAAGAGCCCTTCGTCGACATCAAGGTAATTTCTCCCCTTCTAGAAGAACATACCACTAAGCAATTGTTGTGAGAATTGTAAAACGCAAACCATGCATTATATTCACAGGATTTAATAAAGGATGAGCAGGAGTCAGTGAAGGATAGGTAGGAGTCAGTGAAGGATAGGTAGGAGTCAGTGAAGGATAGGTAGGAGTCAGTGAAGGATAGGTAGGAGTCAGTGAAGGATAGGTAGGAGTCAGTGAAGGATAGGTAGGAGTCGTTGAAGGATAGGTAGGAGTCAGTGAAGGATAGGTAGGAGTCAGTGAAGGATAGGTAGGAGTCATTGAAGGATAGGTAGGAGTCAGTGAAGGATAGGTAGGAGTCATTGAAGGATAGGTAGGAGTCATTGAAGGATAGGTAGGAGTCAGTGAAGGATAGGTAGGAGTCATTGAAGGATAGGTAGGAGTCAGTGAAGGATAGGTAGGAGTCAGTGAAGGATAGGTAGGAGTCAGTGAAGGATAGGTAGGAGACAGTGAAGGATAGGTAGGAGTCAGTGAAGGATAGGTAGGAGTCAGTGAAGGATGGGTAGGAGTCAGTGAAGGATAGGTAGGAGTCAGTGAAGGATAGGTAGGAGTCAGTGAAGAATAGGTAGGAGTCAGTGAAGGATAGGTAGGAGTCATTGAAGGATAGGTAGGAGTCATTGAAGGATAGGTAGGAGTCAGTGAAGGATAGGTAGGAGTCAGTGAAGGATAGGTAGGAGTCATTGAAGGATAGGTAGGAGTCAGTGAAGGATGGGTAGGAGTCATTGAAGGATAGGTAGGAGTCATTGAAGGATAGGTAGGAGTCAGTGAAGGATAGGTAGGAGTCATTGAAGGATAGGTAGGAGTCAGTGAAGGATAGGTAGGAGTCAGTGAAGGATAGGTAGGAGTCAGTGAAGGATGGGTAGGAGTCAGTGAAGGATAGGTAGGAGTCAGTGAAGGATGGGTATGAGTTATTGAAGGATAGGTAGGAGTCATTGAAGGATAGGTAGGAGTCAGTGAAGGATAGGTAGGAGTCAGTGAAGGATAGGTAGGAGTCATTGAAGGATAGGTAGGAGTCATTGAAGGATAGGTAGGAGTCAGTGAAGGATGGGTAGGAGACAGTGAAGGATAGGTAGGAGTCACTGAAGGATAGGTAGGAGTCAGTGAAGGATGGGTAGGAGACAGTGAAAGATAGGTAGGAGTCACTGAAGGATGGATAGAAGACAGTGAAGGATAGATAGAAGACAGTGAAGGATAGGTAGGAGTCAGTGAAGGATGGATAGGAGACAGTGAAGGATAGATAGAAGACAGTGAAGGATAGGTAGGAGTCAGTGAAGGATAGGTAGGAGTCAGTGAAGGATAGGTAGGAGTCAGTGAAGGATAGGTAGGAGTCAGTGAAGGATGGGTAGGAGTCAGTGAAGGATATGTAGGAGTCAGTGAAGGATGGGTAGGAGTCAGTGAAGGATTGGTAGAAGTCAGTGAAGGACAGGTAGGAAACAGTGAAGGACAGGTAGGAGTCAGTGAAGGATAGGTAGGAGTCAGTGAAGGACAGGTAGGAGTCAGTGAAGGATAGGTAGGAGTCAGTGAAGGACAGGTAGGAGTCAGTGAAGGATAGGTAGGAGTCAGTGAAGGATAGGTAAAAGTCAGTGAAGGATGGGTAGGAGTCAGTGAAGGATATGTAGGAGTCAGTGAAGGATGGGTAGGAGTCAGTGAAGGATAGGTAGGAGTCAGTGAATGACAGGTAGGAAACAGTGAAGGACAGGTAGGAGTCAGTGAAGGATAGGTAGGAGTCAGTGAAGGATAGGTAGAAGTCAGTGAAGGATAGGTAGGAGTCAGTGAAGGATAGGTAGGAGACAGTGAAGGATAGGTAGGAGTCACTGAAGGATGGATAGGAGACAGTGAAGGATAGATAGAAGACAGTGAAGGATAGGTAGTAGTCAGTGAAGGATGGGTAGGAGACAGTGAAAGATAGGTAGGAGTCAGTGAAGGATGGATAGGAGACAGTGAAGGATAGATAGAAGACAGTGAAGGATAGGTAGGAGTCAGTGAAGGATGGATAGGAGACAGTGAAGGATAGTTAGAAGACAGTGAAGGATAGGTAGGAGTCAGTGAAGGATAGGTAGGAGTCAGTGAAGGACAGGTAGGAGTCAGTGAAGGATAGGTAGGAGTCAGTGAAGGACAGGTAGGAGTCAGTGAAGGATAGGTAGGAGTCAGTGAAGGACAGGTAGGAGTCAGTGAAGGATAGGTAGGAGTCAGTGAAGGATGGGTAGGAGTCAGTGAAGGATAGGTAGGAGTCATTGAAGGATAGGTAGGAGTCAGTGAAGGATAGGTAGGAGTCACTGAAGGATGGATAGAAGACAGTGAAGGATAGATAGAAGACAGTGAAGGATAGGTAGTAGTCAGTGAAGGATGGGTAGGAGTCAGTGAAAGATAGGTAGGAGTCAGTGAAGGATGGATAGGAGACAGTGAAGGATAGATAGAAGACAGTGAAGGATAGGTAGGAGTCAGTGAAGGATGGATAGGAGACAGTGAAGGATAGTTAGAAGACAGTGAAGGATAGGTAGGAGTCAGTGAAGGATAGGTAGGAGTCAGTGAAGGACAGGTAGGAGTCAGTGAAGGATAGGTAGGAGTCAGTGAAGGACAGGTAGGAGTCAGTGAAGGATAGGTAGGAGTCAGTGAAGGACAGGTAGGAGTCAGTGAAGGACAGGTAGGAGTCAGTGAAGGATAGGTAGGAGTCAGTGAAGGACAGGTAGGAGTCAGTGAAGGACAGGTAGGAGTCAGTGAAGGATAGGTAGGAGTCAGTGAAGGATAGGTAGGAGTCAGTGAAGGATAGGTAGGAGTCAGTGAAGGATAGGTAGGAGTCAGTGAAGGATTGGTAGGAGTCAGTGAAGGATAGGTAGGAGTCAGTGAAGAATAGATAGGACTTACTGAAAGACAAGCAGGAGTCAGTGAAAGACGAGTAGAACTCAATGAAGGATAAACAGGACTCTGTGAAGGGCGATAATACTCAGTAAGGGATGAGTTGGCTTCAGTGAAGGATAAGTAGGAATCGGCTGGAAGATGCGCAGGTTAACGGCGCGAAGGAAGTATTGCAACAAGATTCCTCGGAAAAGAGCCATTATAAATTGTTCACTTTGGTTCGATTCCTAGAGGACGTTCCAGTAATTTCCCTCGTCGGAGACCTTTTAAATATCACATTTTTTTCAACCATTTCTTTTAAGATTTTATTAAGAGGCGCTTTATGCTTTAACGTGGGAATTTCCTTCAGCAGTTTCTCTCACCCGTAAAGAAATTTCCGTGGAGATTACGTCTTCAACTTATCTCACTGACTTGAGAGAATTTTTTGGGTGCCTCAAGACATGATAGCTCAGCCTGGTTTCTTTGTTAAATTTGTTCGCACAACGACACGTCTCCCGGACACAAACACACACACTGTCGAAACTATTTCCTCATGATACACGTCCACTCACACCATATTTACTGAAACCCCATACAATCACCCTCACTCCCTCTCTCTCTCTCTCTCTCTCTCTCTCTCTCTCTCTCTCTCTCTCTCTCTTTCTTTCTCTGGAAACCCGGTCTATTCACCATAAACAGCAAGATCACCTAGTGGAATCACTTCACTCTCTTCACGGAAACTCATTGGAATTATTCCATTATCTGTTAGGAAACCCGATCCAATCACTCAGGAAACCCGATCCAATCACCCACTTCCTTCTAAGGAAACCCGGTCCAATCACCCAACTCCTTCTAAGACCTCCTGGTTCAGTTACCCAACTTCTAAGGAAACCCTGGTCTAATCAACCAACTCCCTCTAAGAAAGCACCCCATTCACTTGAAGAAACCTCAGTCTAATCACCCCGTCGTTTTCCCATCATATCAGTCTCTCCCCATGAACTCACCCCCCCCCCATTCTCTCCTCAAAAATCCATTCCCATCATTCCACACCCACCCTTATCATCTCCTTCATCACCCACCCCATCATTACCTCCTTTCTCTGCCGATAAGTATCTCTTTTTCTCCTTGATAACGTCTCCGAGAGACGTCTGAGATGTTTGTATGTGTGACAGGGAAAATGAAGATAGCCAGAAAGTAGTCATAACAGTGTTATTAACTTCCTCGCCCCTCTCAACCTTTTTTCTCTTGCGATTGCCCTTTCTTCGGTCTTTATTTCCCCTTATTCTTCCAGCTTTTCTTTCATTTTCCCCTCCCTCTTTATTCCTCTTAATTCTTTTTCATTTAATGGATTTTCCCTATTGCTTCCTTTTCTCCCTCTCTTCGTTCCTCTTCTCTCTTACTTTATTTCCCTACCTTTCTTCTCTTCGTTTTCATATGTTTCTTCCCTTCCTTTTACCCATTACTCTTTTTTATTTGAACATTTCTTCCCATTCTCCTTTCTCTCCATTTTTGCGGATTCCATTTCACTTGCTTTTACCCCTTTATTTCTCTTATTTTCTTCCCTTTCAATGCTACTCTTTTCTCTTCTTTAATTTTCATTTCTTTCTAACCCTCCCCTCCACTTACGTCGCATACTGCCGTCACTGACTTCCGATTATTTCCCTTTCTCCCTCTCTTTTTGCCATTTACCTCCCTTTCAGCTCTTCATTTCGACCTTTAGAAGGGCAATTTATAAAAGGTGCTAAAGCACTTCAAGGTGAATCAAGGGTGTTCTCCCTTAATGAAAGACGTTCGGATGAGAGTCGAAGGTTACAGTCAAGTACTGTAGTTGGGAACGATGTAAAGGAGGGAGGGAGGGAGGGATAGAGGGATGGAGGGATGGATGGATGGAGGAAGGGATGGAGGGATGGAGGGAGGGAGGGATAGGGAGGGATGGTGTAAAACTGGATACATCGGTACTAGGCTGCTATCTTGGCCACTATGTTTGTGTCATGGTGGGAACAAAAGTTAGCTCTCTATCCTCGTCATATTGGTGGGACTGAGAGAGAATATGGAAGAGAGAATCAGAAGATAGGAAGGGATCGAGAGGGAGGAGTAGAAGACAGAGAAGGAAGGAGGGAACGAGATGGGAAAGGGTAAGTGTAGGTGTAAATAGTGTAAAAGGAGGGAAGAAAGGGAGGGAAAGGTAAGAAACAGAGAAAAGGGGGTAAGAGTAAGAGGACATCAAGCCTCAGATCACTGGGAAATGACAATAAAGTGTCTGTAATCTACATACTCGATCGTTGGTACGACTTACGTTGAATAAGAGATCCTGAATGACTTTTCTGTTAAAGGTCCTGAATGCTATTTTAAAAAATCCGCCAGTAATGGATATATCGTTGTGGATATTGAGGGGATGTGTTTCTCAGACGATATGATCATCACTGTCTTTACAGTTAGGGTCATCTCTCTGTTAGTTTCCTCTTTTTCCTCAGTTTGTATTCCTTTTACTGTGTGTGTGTGTGTGTGTGTGTGTGTGTGTGTGTGTGTGTGTGTGTGTGTGTGTGTGTGTGTGTGTGTGTGTGTGTGTGTGTGTCTGTGTGTCTGTGTGTGCGTATCCGTTTCATCTGGTGGGAGGTCCAGATGAAATCGGAGTCATCCCCTTTTCTTGACAAGAGCAATGACGGTAATTGTGAATGAGGGAACCTTGAAGAGGAGAGGCGGAGGAGAAAGGGACGTGGAAAAGGAGACATTATAAGGAGAGATAGTTGGGGAGAAAAGAGAAGAGACTGAGGAAGTGCTAGATAAAAGAAAATAAAACTAATGAATATGGTGACGGTAACTAGGGAAAAGTAAATGAACACATTGAAAAATGAGGAAAAACCCCCCAAAATATTAATTAGCTTACCAACGAACCAAAAAAAATAATAAATGAATGTAAATGCTTAAATGAACATGGATAAATATTTAAGAGTAAGATGTAAAGAAGTGGAAGATGATCTAATGTATACCAAATCACAGAATACATACCATCAGAGAAATAAGCCCAACACATTCATTGCTTTATAGATTAAGTAATTCCGGATGAAAATCCTTGAAGATAAATCAGTTAGAAACTCCAAGGGTGTTTAGTTGTGAATCCCTGAGCGTCTGACAGTAAGCACTGTCAAGATGAATCTTAGAAACAGTTGTTTTTAAAATAACAAATGGAAGGATCTGAGTTAAGCACGTAAGATGAAGCGATTAGATCATTGAGCATTCTGGAGAACAACGAGGAAAACTGAGGTGAGGGAATACTCGGACAAGAGAGATTCAGAGATTTAGAGAGAGGATGAGAGAGAGAGAGAGAGAGAGAGAGAGAGAGAGAGAGAGAGAGAGAGAGAGAGAGACAGACAGACAGACAGAGACAGAGAGAGAGACAGAGACAGAGAGAGAGACAGACAGAGAGAGAGAGAGAGACAGACAGACAGACAGACAGACAGACAGACAGACAGAGACAGAGAGACAGACACACAGACAGATACAGAGAGACAGACTGACAGACAGACAGACAGACAGACAGACAGACAGACAGACAGAGACAGAGAGACAGACACACAGACAGATACAGAGAGACAGACAGACAGACAGACAGAGACAGGGACAGAGAGTGTTAGAACTTCATCAAACGATGTTTACATCCTTGAGGCTGTGTTGGCCGCCATCATAACTAATGGCTCACAACTCAATAATCTTTCGTAATGGGCTGCCGTTTTCTCCTTGGGCGACTCACCGGAAATATTGGCCATTTTTGCATGCAAGGAGTGCGCGGCTTTTAGCCCTCCAACTTTACTCTGTCCCAAAAAAAAAAAATCCTAAACAATCAGAGAAATTACGAGGAAGGGAAATGTTTTCTGCAAATGTGGTTACGGTGCTCTCTTGGCTTAAGTGGTCAGACGGGAAATTAGATTCATAAATTCAGTAAAGACGAAAACAAGAATATCATTTGGGATATCGATATCCCGCCTATATTCTCCACCTTCCCTCCTTCATAACACAAGTCATTGTAATGGTCGGCTATCAGGGGAATGCTCTCAACATTGGCATGCTGGTTGTTATTGTCAGGCTGGGCATTCCCCAAGTAAACCTTTGATCCAGCACGAGGTTCCATTAGCGTTGATTTGGTAATCGCAAGAGCAGATTGTCAGTCCTGGACAGCAAGAGTTCAAACTGATCGTTTTCAAACAAGTTCTCACATTGCAAGACTAAATGAGGAGAAATAGAAACGTATACCCTCGTTGCTATGCAAAGGTTGATCTATTTTCGAAGTAAAAGCCATTCCGCCAGTAGTAATGAAGAAAATACAATAAAAGTGTATTCTCGACCTGTGTCGATTTTCACTGATCCATTTTAATCTACGTTCAGCAAAAAGTCTTCTGTCAGGAAATTCCTTGACACTAGTGAAATCGGAAACCAGGAGTCCATGCCGGCCTTTAGATATTTGCCAAACTTCCATGAAGATCCTGTGAATATTTTTTGTGCCTCTCTCAGGAGCACCCCATCTCACTTCCTGCGAGTGAGTCCTTGAACCGCACTCACACTTCCTCCTCCTGTGTCTACATGCAAAGGTTTACTCACATTTCCTCGCTTTCTTTTTCAGCGTTTCAATGTCTTTCCTTTTCTTTTCTCTCCTTCTTTTCACTTGCTTTCAACTGCTTTTTCTACCTCTCTTCCTTATTTCTAGTTATTTTTCTCTTTCTCTTTTCTTCCCACCTTTCCAATTATTTCTCTCTCATCTTCTGTCGGCTCTCTCTTTCCTGCATCAATGCTCCTAACTAATTCTGCCTGCATCAATTCTCCTAACTAATCTTCCCTGCATCAGTATTCATAACTACTTCTTGCATCAAATATTCCTAACTAATCCTTCCTGCATCAACATTCCTAATTCCTCCTGCATCAATATTCATTAATTCTTCCTTCATAAAAATTCATAACTAATTCTTCCTGTGTCAATATTCATTACTAATTCTTCCTGCATCAATACTCCTAATTCTTCCTGCATCAATATTCATTACTAATCCTTACTACATCAATACTCCTAACTAAATGCTTCGAGGTTAAGGGGGGAATTGCATTGATGCTGGTGAAGGGCTTTTGATCCAAGGAACTGAAGCTATCTCTACTTCTTTGAATTAAACCTGATTATCACTTATTTCTCTGGAGCTGTTTGGCCCATCCGGATTTAGCGTTTCCCCATCACAAATCCTGATCTTCAAGCTAAATACTGCTATAGTCTACAATCCAATAAATACAACAACTACTACTACTACTACCACCACTACTATTGCTACTACTACTGCAACTACTACTACACCTAATGCTACTACAATTAGTACTAATACTATTATTGTTACTACTACTACTTCTAGTACTAATAGTACTACTACTACTATTACTACTACTACTACTACTAATAATAATAATAATAATAATAACAATAATATTAAAATTACCAAAAGATAACTTCCTACAAGGTACTTTTCATTGCTAATACACTTTTTGGATAAAATGCTTATATACTTATAGGATAAAACTACCTTAATCAAGAAATAAAGAAAAAATTATAAGCTGGATAATCCAAGCTATCCAGGCTAATGACAGATGTCTCAGCGGCAAAGAAAAATATGAACGTGTGGAAACACACACACACATACACAATACTGAGAGGAACTCATAGGGACAGACAGTTTTGAGAGGCAGGAAACAGGAGCACGGGGGCACAGACGAAATGTACGGGACTATATGGTTCACTAGGCGACCAGGAGAGAGAGAAAGGGAACCCAGTAACGGCCAACACAGAGGAGGGGACAGGAGCAGCGACACACACACAAACACACACACACACACACACACACACACACACACACACACACACACACACACACGCACGCACTATCACAACAGGAGAAACAGCAACAACAGCAACAACAGCAAGGGCAACAACAACCAAAAAAATTATATCGGAAACTACAACAACACATAGTTTTGAAAAATTGTCTTGTTTTGCCTACGGATGAGGACAACGTACAAGGTACAATTGGACATGAGACAGGCTACGTACCCTCAACCAGAACATGAGGTCGTATCTATGAATATCCCTAAACCCCGGACACCGACCCCTCCTCTCCCAAGCCAATATTTGCAGCGTTCGCTCTCAACAGTAATGTAATATCTCATGGCTAAAGTGTCGCGTCCAATGTACACCACCAACACTTTGCTGCTAGTGGTGTCCTGCTGCTGTTGATGCTTATGGCCTAGTGGACGCCCTGCTACTGTTGTTGCTGATACTATTGATGAGTCCTTTTGCTGCTGTTGTACACTGGGCGTCCTGCTGCTTTTCCCGCTGTTCATTCGATATCCTGCTGTTGGTGCTTTTGTTGTCACTTGCTCTTCTTGTTGGAGTTCTCTTCAGGGGTTCCTTCTACTGATAATGTAGTCGTTGCTTGGCTGCCTGCCGAGTGTTACAACCGTGAGGTTTTCTGCTTCTGCTGCTTGTCTGATATCAGCTATAAGATATGCTTGCTGTGAGATGCTTTATGTGTGAAAAGTTGGTTTACTTTGAGCTTCTGCTTCATCTTTCAGCACCCAAAGAGGGATATATCCTGGTCCAACTGCTTAACCTGTATCTAACGCTCAGGTGTGTTTCAAATTCTTCATCCACACACACACACTATCAACCGGACCAGGTTTCTTTATATCTCTGCTTCAACTGAGTGTTCAAAGATAGATAGTATACTAATTTAAAAGATGTTTACCACAACCCAGAAGGGGCAGGAATCACCACGACAAGTACTAACATGGAAGGGCTTGAGAAGCGAATTATTCAAAAGGCCTCAAGGATTAAAAAAAAATAATTTTCGAAGCCTTTTTATCTACTTCTCCGAAGCTATGTGTCCCTACAGTTTTTCCTAGAGGTGGAGCTCATCTTTTAATTAAAAACGAAACTACAAATATGACAAGAATCGAAAAGCTGGGCCCTAGAGATAGATCTTAAACAAAGGAAATAAAATGATCACAACTTAGAAAATTGTTATTTGGGGAACAGTATTGTTTTTTAGCTCATTAGAATATATATATATATATATATATATATATATATATATATATATATATATATATATATATATATATATATATATATATATATATATATATATATATATATATATATATATATATATATATATATATATATATATATATATATATATATATATATATATATATATATATATATATATATATATATATAGAGAGAGAGAGAGAGAGAGAGAGAGATTATTTTGCATATAGAAAAAGGTATTACTATAAACATAAATTCCCAAGAAAAGAAAGTCTGCTAGAAATTGCAAGATAAGATTTAAACAACTAAATTATAAATAACCTGTCGCAAAATTTCTGCTAGATGATATGATCAACAGCTCTGAGATTTTTTTTTAAATATCAGTTGTACAAAAAAAATCCAAAAATTTTCTTTAGCTTGCTTATGAGGAACTAAACGAGAGAAAAATAATTTGAGGATCAGTACTGTTAAATGATATATTAAGCTATTTACTATGCTAATGAATTAATGATGATATTGAAATTATAATTATCATTTTTTGATTAATTTTTCTTTATACTTAACAATTAACCGAAATAAGCAAAGCGAAGTTTAAATTAACAGAAAATAGTATTGTTTCTATTAATAATAAAATTATGATGATAATATTATTAAGTTATTATTATTACTATTATTATTAATAAGTGTAATAATTTATAGCGGTCCGGTTGGACCTCCACAGTGACGTAGAACAATGCTTATTCTGACTTACATTCTACATGCATTTTAATTGGACCTCGTATCTCACACGTCTTTCTCATGCATATTCTTAGGACTTTGTTTAATTATCTTCCCTCAACTAATGACGAAAACACCGAGTCTGATTAAGCAAACTTACACAAGGAGGTAGAGCCATTTTCTTTTATTTCTTTAAAGCCCTTTAGTAGTGAGAATTGAGGATTCTATTTCAATGAGAGTTGGTTCGAATTTTTGCATGTATTTACGAAAATATTCACGAACGTATTCAGGAGAGATGGCTGGAGCCTTTTAAAGATAAAAGACTCTTCGTGTGGGGAGGGTATCTTGATTCTGGTGAAGGGCTCTTGATGAGATGAACTGGAGGTTAAGCAAATTTTCTTTGACCATATTTCAAAGCCTACTAAACCTCAGGTGTTATTTTACCATTATGGGATTAACGCTTTGATAATAGTGAAAATAATAACTAACGAAAAAAATAATAACAATAATAATAAAAATAATACTAATAATAGTAATAATAATATTCACCCGTTGTACCTTTCTCAATTATTATTATTATAATCAAGGGGAAGCGCTAAACCCGTAGGATTATACAGCGCCTGGGGGGGATGTGGAAGGCATTCAGGCTTAATTCGGGGAACTGGAGCACAGATCCAATTCCCTAAACCAAGAGCCCCTCACCAACATCAAGGAACCTTCCCTGAGGGGACCTTTCTCAAGAACATGAATTCCGAGTTCATTCATTCATTCCTAGAATGACTGTGATCTGGAATATGCTCGTGTAACATAGGATCGATTAAATAAAGTCAGTTGATCAAACGAAATCTGCGACCGACAGCTTCATGTTTCTTATTTATATGTTCCATAACAATAAAATAGATTTCAAATGAGCTGACGTAGGTAACAGCTCTTAGCTTATAAATAAAGGCAGGAACTCATAATCTAACCCTGTAAAAACCATATACAAATAGGAGAGAGAGGAGCTTACGACGACGTTTCGGTCAGACTTGGACTAGTCACGGTATTGTGCCTTTTTTTTTGTCCTTCCTTGTACAACTCTTGTGAATAAGATGATAATGATAATGCTAATAACTTTTGATAATGAGGCCAAAGTTTTCCTTCACATAAATGTACGTATATGGAATAAGGGAATATAAGAATAATTTAGATTTCATTGAAAAGATATGTTGCAATAAATAAGTTAATAGACATAAATTGCAATAAATAAGTTAATAGACACAGACAGCAATAAATAACTTAATAGACACAGACAGCAATAAATAAGTTAACAGACATAAATAACAATAAGTAAATAGACATTTATGCCTATAACGTGTCTTTAAAAAAAGGCCTGGGTTTCTGAGAGAGAAGAAAAGACACGTTACAGAATAATCTTCTTCTGGGACGACGTTTCGCTTTCAGGCAATTCGCTCTCTGTGAAGCCTTATTCTGCGACTTATCTCAGATAGTCACGATCATTTAGCAGTGTTAATGGGGAGGTGTTAATGGCTGGAAATGTTAATGGGGAAACATATTGCTTGAGAAGACTGGACATTATGCGAGCCAACATGAGTGGGTGTGAGTTGGACCTGATTAGCTTGTGCTACCAGGACGGTTGCCGTGTTCTTCCCTTAAGTCAAGGTGACCTGACCTGACTAGGTTGGGTGCATTGGCTTAAGCCGGTAGGAGACTTGGACCTGCCTCGCATGGGCCAGTAGGCCTGCTGCAGTGTTCCTTCGTTCTTATGTTCTTATGTTCTTATGTTCTTACATGTTTACATGACAAAGCTCCTGGAGAGCGAAACGTTGCCACAGTAAAATGTCACATTAGTTGCATTTGTGTCCTTTTACTTTACATTGGCGTTATATTCCGGCATGAATGTTAATAAGACACAGTATGTGGTTTATTGTACTTTACTGAGAAGACATTTCGCCAGCCAGGGAATGCATCGGAGAACTAATAAAGTCTCTGGGGAGAGAAACATCCTCTCAATAAAATACCATGAATCGCACGTTTCTCTTATTAACAAACGCCTATATCAATAGCTTGTGTCAGGGAAAGACCATTTAGTGTTAAGAGTTATAAAGGTAGCGATAAAAAGGCAGTAGAGTTACTGAGAGGGAATTTAAATGTACAGTTGTGTGATATTCATAAGGAGCTCAGTTGGCAGAGAATTCTTTGCAGTAAGAACGCAAATGACTGTTGGGAACTTGAAGGAAGTTGACATGAGTGCAATCATTAGGGAAACTTTTAGTGAAAGTGTATGGCTTACTGGACCTTGGATCTTGTTTCTGAAGTGATCAGGATCGACGGAACGTAACGTTTTCAAAAGTAGTGCTCTAAGGAAATACATTCCTATCTATTTCCCTTTTTTTTTTTTTTTTTTTTTTTTTTTTTTTTTTTTTTTTTTTTTTTACACAGGGTTTGACAAGGTTAAGGATCCCTAGCTTTATTGACAGCTATTTACAGGTTAAGGATTCCTAACTTTATTGGCAAGCTAAGAGCTGTTACCTACATCAGCTCATTTGAAAGCATTTTTATTGTTATGAGACATACAAGTAGGGAACAGGATGAAGTTGGAGCCATCTGTGGGCCAGCATTTTCATTTGATCAACTGACGTTATCTCGTTGACATCATTATGCCGTACGAATGTGTTCCATACTCGAGTCATCCTGGGTATGTATGATCTCAGATGGAGTGATGTTCTGGAGAAGGGTACAGCCAGAGTGAAGTTGCTGCTTTCTGCCCGTCTTGTGGCATAAAAGCTTGTTTCACGCTGTCCTCGAAGTGGATCCAAGTGTGGTATTTTGACAATATTGGCCTTGTACATAACAGTAAGGCCACCCACATCCCTCCTATGTTGAAGGCTCTGCTGAAATGACAGATCTATCCAGGATGGGTCCAGGCGAGAGATGAGACGTCTTGCTCTGTTCTCTACTCTGTCAAGCAGTCCGCAGATGAGAGGGGGGGCAGGCAACCAAGAAAGTGGAGCATACTCAAGGTGTGAGCGTACTTGTGCCTCGTACAGGATCTTGCAACCCCTACTGTCAAGCAGATGCGAGATACGGCGAAGTGCTGTAAGCTTCCTGGCTGCCTTGTTTGCAAGATTTACAACATGGTTCTTCATGGTTAGTTTGGAGTCAAATTTCACCCCAAGGATATCAACTTCTTCTCCAGGTGCCAACATCGTCCCATTCATCCTTATTACTGCACCAGCATTACCATCATGGTGCCTAGAGACGATCATCATTTGCGTTTTCTCAGGTGCAAATGTTACTTGCCATCTATTTCCCCAAGCTGATATAGCTCTCAGCTGGTGATTGATGTAGCTTAGCGCAGCTGGCATTTCTTCTCTTGGATAAGTGAATGTCAGTGTACAGTCGTCTGCATATGCATGTGATTCTGGGATGAGATGAAGAAGGTCGTTGAAGTAGACATTCCATAACAGTGGACCCAGCACACTTCCTTGTGGAACGCTTGCCCCAATAGGATGCCTCAGAGGATCTCTCTCTCTCTCTCTCTCTCTCTCTCTCTCTCTCTCTCTCTCTCTCTCTCTCTCTCTCTCTCTCTCTCTCTCTCTCTCTCTCTTTCATTACACAAGGTTTTACAAGGATTCTTAACTTTATTTGCAAGCTAAGAGCTGTTACCTTTTTTTTTTTTTTTTTTTTACACAGGGTTTGACAAGGTTAAGGATCCCTAGCTTTATTGACAGCTATATTACAGGTTAAGGATTCCTAACTTTATTGGCAAGCTAAGAGCTGTTACCTACATCAGCTCATTTGAAAGCATTTTTATTGTTATGAGACATACAAATAGGGAACAGGATGAAGTTGGAGCCATCTGTGGGCCAGCATTTTCATTTGAGTAACTGACTTTATCTCGTTGACATCATTATGCTGTACGAATGTGTTCCATACTCGAGTCATCCTGGGTATGTATGATCTCAGATGAAGTGATGTTCTGGAGAAGGGTACAGCCAGAGTGAAGTTGCTGCTTTCTGCCCGTCTTGTGGCATAAAAGCTTGTTTCACGCTGTCCTCGAAGTGGATCCAAGTGTGGTATTTTGGCAATATTGGCCTTGTACATAACAGTATGGCCACCCACATCCCTCCTATGTTGAAGGCTCTGCTGAAATGACAGATCTATCCAGGATGGGTCCAGGCGAGAGATGAGACGTCTTGCTCTGTTCTCTACTCTGTCAAGCAGTCGCAGATGAGAGGGGGGGGCAGGCAAACCAAGAAAGTGGAGCATACTCAAGGTGTGAGCGTACTTGTGCCTCGTACAGAATCTTGCAACCCCTACTGTCAAGCAGATGCGAGATACGGCGAAGTGCTGTAAGCTTCCTGGCTGCCTTGTTTGCAAGATTTACAACATGGTTCTTCATGGTTAGTTTGGAGTCAAATTTCACCCCAAGGATATCAACTTCTTCTCCAGGTGCCAACATCCTCCCATTCATCCTTACTACTGCACCAGCATTACCATCATGGTGCCTAGAGACGATCATCATTTGCGTTTTCTCAGGTGCTAATGTTACTTGCCATCTATTTCCCCAAGCTGATATAGCTCTCAGCAGGTGATTGATGTAGCTTAGAGCAGCTGGCATTTCTTCTCTTGGATAAGTGAATGTCAGTGTACAGTCGTCTGCATATGCATGTGATTCTGGGATGAGATGAAGAAGGTCGTTGAAGTAGACATTCCATAACAATGGACCCAGCACGCTTCCTTGTGGAACGCTTGCCCCAATAGGATGCCTTGCTGATTCCGTTCCATTGAGGACTACACTTAGAGATCTACCATGAAGGTAATCACTGAGGAGACAGCGTAGAGCCTGCAATTCCCAGTGCTTGAAGTTTTGCTAAGAGGCCCTGGTGCCACACCCGGTCGAAAGCGCCAGCAATGTCCAGTGCTACCACACAGCTGACTTTGGATTCATCCAGTGACTGGTGTCACTTAGTGGAGAGGTTTAACAACAGATCAGCAAAAGAGTAACCTTTCCTGAAGCCATATTGACGATCACAAAGTAGTGAGTGGTAGTCAAAAAAATCTGTCATTTTTCTTGAGATTATTGTCTCAAGGATCTTACCAGTGATTGACAGGAGTGACACTGGTCTGTAGTTGCTGATTTCTGCTCTGCTCTTCTTTTTGTGAACAGGGACTACATTTGCCTCTTTCCATAGAGAGGGCCATTTACACTGTACTAGGCAGTGCTGAAAGATGCGAGTTAGAGGTGCTGCTAGCTGGTCTGCACATCTTCTCAACAATCTTGGGCTCAACTTCTCTCTCTCTCTCTCTCTCTCTCTCTCTCTCTCTCTCTCTCTCTCTCTCTCTCTCTCTCTCTCTCTCTCTCTCTCTCTCTCTCCCTCTCTCTCTCTCTCTCTCTCTCTCTCTCTCTCTCTCTCTCTCTCTCTCTCTCTCTTTCATTACACAAGGTTTTACAAGGTTTGGGTAAGGATTCTTAACTTTATTTGCAAGCTAAGAGCTGTTACCTACATCGGGTCTCTCTCTCTCTCTCTCTCTCTCTCTCTCTCTCTCTCTCTCTCTCTCTCTCTGTCTCTCTCTCTCTCTCTCTCTCTCTCTCTCTCTCTCTCTCTCTCCTGTACCTTAGCTTATTTAATGAGATATTGATCACTGATGATTCTCCCCATCAATTATAAAACATGTCAATGCCTCCCCTCCTCCTCCCTAACCACTCATCCAAAACATATTGCAACCTAACAATGAAGTCTTTATGTTTTTTTGTAAAAAAGAAAAGGCCAGGCTCATTAATTTTTCATTGAAATTCAAATAATTATATGTGGCATTCGACTCTTTTTTTATTTTTTTTTTCAAAACAATTATATTTTTTCCTCACTGAATTGCTTGTCTCACGATTTCCAAAATAAAATTCGATGCAGTTTTCGAATTCAGAATATCAGTGAAAGGGATGCGTTGCTGCACGGACGGCTGGGAAATTATTCTGAGGATTTAGTTCGAGGATTTATTTACAGGGTTTATTCGTAGGGTTTATGGATATGGTTTATTCGAAGGATTTATTTTTTTCGGATGATTTATTCGAAGTATTTATTTGGAGAATTTGTTTTGGAAGAGCTTATTAAGGGGATAAGTTTGAAGGATTTATTTATGGATTTCTTTGAAGGATTTTTTTTTCAATTTTCAAAATATTTATTCTGGAAATTTTTTAGGTGATTTACCTGGAAAACATATTTAAGAAATTTTATTTGGAGGGATTTAAGGCTAGGATAAACTTGGATTGAACCAGGGTTCTTTGCAAACCAAAGGTTCAACTATTGACCTTATGAACCACCTTTTCACAACACATGTTGCGGGTCACTAGTGATTTCTGTAATCTGCATGTTATATACAAAACTTTTTCTTATGATCTTTTCCAGCATTTTACAAGATCTTCTGCTCAGAATTTCTTCTTTCTCTCTTAATACTGATGATTCTTGTCACTGTGGGAATTAAAGTCCAGTAGCTATTTGACTGACCACATCTGTGGTCAGTCAAGTAGCTACTGGACTTTAATCCCCACATCAAGTCTTGATGTGGGGATTGATGTGACTTGATAAAGCCCACTGTGTGGGCGAAACGTTGCCAGTAAAGGATCACATTATACTGCTTCTGTGTTTATTTTTCCAAAGAAACGTATAATGAAAGTGGCACCACAATGACTCATTTAAAAGTTGTATAGTCTGGATTTTTCCGAGACTTCATAGTTAATTGTTATATTTACAAGCTACCGACTACAAGAGAGTGATTAAGGTTGCATGTTACTCGTACTCAGTCACTGTCACAAGAGTTATAACCAATTCGGGTTATATACACATACCGCCCTCCGATAAATGCTCTTCAAAATATATTGCTAGAGTCACCGGAAGTTGACTCACTCAGCTCATAATTGTAAAAATATCATTGCTTTTAGGAATCATTAGGAATCAACACACACAGAGAAATCACACCGGCGAGACACTGAAGATTCGTGACGTTGATGAACTGAGTCAATGGTGTATGGAGATGTTGAGAAATTACGACGCTGATGAATCGAAACACTGAAGAATCGATCCCCTGGGAAAAGACTCGGCAATCGACACCCTGGGAAAAGACTTAGCAATCGATCCCCTGGGTAAAAATTCAGCAATCGATCCATTGAGGATTCAATACGTTAATTAATCAAATTGCTTAGAAGACGAGGGCGAAGTTTGCAGGGTGATTCATGGTGCATGAGATTCGAAGCATGTCGACTATACGAGGGTCATCAGCGTTGCATTTAACCAGTTTACCACCACCCAAGAATACTATAATCCCAAAAATAGGAATTAAAGTACACTGAGAGACATACCTCCCAGTGTATATATATCCTGTATAGTGCAACAAGAAACCCATCACCACATCCGTATGTCTGGTTCTGAGAGAGTTTACGAGAGACGCCAACAGTGAACATCATCTTGAGGAACGTACGAGCCTCCGAGGCAGGGAGACTTGAGAGCAGCTAGCAAAGGTGCTCTCCATCACATTATATGTGAGAGTTAGACAAGACCAGCAGTAACAGTTGATTGTCGTGTGGGAGGGTAATGCTGTTTCTGATGAGGACTGGAGGAGAAACCAAAAGGCTATATATCTTGCCTTTGATTTTTATTAACAATAACGGTAATAGGTGAAATGAAACGGCGTTTCCAGAACACTTTCGTGCAGATGATGCTGTAAGACAGATTAAAACTGAAGTTGTTACTTCAGCAGAAAAATTATGTGGAAAATATGTGGCCAATTCCAGTGACTCCAAAAGAAAGTTTGTACATGGCGGTTATCACTGAAGGGAAATTGTATATGAAATCAATTCAGAGAACGAGGAATAAACAGCTGAGCTTGGTGATCAGAGGAGTAATAAAGTCAAGAGATGATGTAACTGGGCCATAGTCTCAGTGATACAGGCTTGCTGCAGCTGCCAGCGACACCAAATTACAGCCACTGAGAAGATCATTCTGGAGCTGAGTGTCCCCTCAAAGCAGGTAGGTGCCTTGATACTGGTGAGAGGCTCTTGATCCTGGGAATTGAAGCTATATACTCTCTCCTTGGATCGAAACAGATTTCTTCACATTTTCCAGGCGTTAATTTCTGAGTCATACAACGTCTCCCCTCCTTCATAACTATAATAATAATAATAATAATAATAATAATAATAATAATAATAATAATAATAATAATAATTATTATTATTATTATTATTATTATTATTATTATTATTATTATTATTATTATTATTATTTTAATTATAACAAAGCTGATTATGAATACTTACATATTTGTGGCCACTGAAATCACGTTTCTGTTTCCGGCAACTCTTTTAACAACACAGGCCCTTCAAAGGGCCTTGATGGCCATAAGTGGCTCTTGATCTATGGAACGGGATTTATCCTTCCTTTATTTGGTTTGAACCGCCTTGTTTCCAGTTTCTCTTTGCGCATCCTCCCTGATTAAAATAATCAGATTATCAACAATCACAGACTAATCGTAGCTTCTGCCCCCCTTCATACCTAAACCTAAAACAGTGCATAAAATATGATTTTACTACTTCTTCAAAGAGAGAGTTTTGCTGTCTAATTACATTCAGACTGAAGAAATATGTTGTGACATTATTCCTGACTCATTCGTATCATTGAGTGTTTCAGGTATTTTAAACGTCCTAATCATGTCTTCCCCCGGTTCTTCTGTCTTTCAGTGTTTTACATCTTAGTTCCTTTAACTTTGCTTCTAGTAGCTCCGGGACTAGTCACATAGTTAATCTTTGGACTCTTTTTGGTTTCTTCTCTTCGGGTTGGGACCCATGACGGGTCCCAAAACCCCTAAGAATTAAACCATACCACGTTGACGGCTTTGAGGGGATTTGAGCTAGAGTTCGTCACGGCCACACTAGCTGTAGATTCGTCTGTAAAAGCTTGCATTTGTGGTCACAGTGGTGCCTATGCTATCCTTCCTATGGTGTATAAATATATCTAGTTGGATGAATCTTAGTGTGGCTAGCTGGCCCAGTGGCTAACGTATAGGTCTGGAGTTTTGAGACTCTGATCGCGGGTTCTAACCCCGCCCGTGGTATGGTGTGTTTGCAATCGTGTCATTACGATTTCGTGAATCCCGAAGAATTCCTTGTTGACATCTCTGAATGCTATTAAGCTTTCCAGGGGTGAGCATACTATTGCGGTTATTTAGCTGACGTGCGCCTCCAGCGACTAATAATCTCTCAAGGGAGGCTTCTACACGCTGATGAGGATCACTTTATCAAAAGAATTGGACCGCACCCTCTTTCCCTTTGGGAAGCCTTCATTCGTCTACCCGTCGCCAGATAAGGCTTAGGTCCTTGTGTGGTATTCATTCTTCATGATACGGAGTAACATCGAAGCTATTCTTCGACTGGTTGTACTGATATATGTCACAGTAGTTGTACGGGTGCACATGTCTCAGTAGTGAAATTTCTGCATTTGCCCATGTGATTGTATGGCTGCATGTTTCTCAGTGATTGTACGGCTGCGTCTTTCTCAGTGGTTGTACGGCTGCATGTTTCTCAGTGGTTGTACGGCTGCATGTTTCTCAGTGGCTGTACGGCTGCGTGTTTCTCAGTGGTTGCACGGCTGCATGTTTCTCAGTGGCATCTTGCCAGATAGTTGTAGACGTTCCTCAGATTGTGGAGAGAAAGTATTTATAATTATACAAGCTTTGGTCCTTTATTTATTTCTGCCTTTCATTCAGGTTAGAACGATTTAATGAAAGACTTTTCAGAAAATTTACTTCTAGTCATTGAGCTTTTATCTTTCGTTTACTAGTTACTATTTTCTCGTCCTTTTGTCATTCAAAGACCATAAAAAAGGAGGAACACTGCAGCAGTCCTACTGGCCCATACTTGGAAGGTCCTTGTCAAACACAAACCCACTAAAAAAATATTCGCCCAATCCATTATCAATGTTACCCAAGGAATAAACTTTGATATCCCTGTTAAATCAAGTGATAAGGGTTGTGACTTGATCCTGGTTAAGAACTCTTGCTCCACGGAATTAGGGTTACCCTTCATCTTCTTTGGAACAAACCTGATTGTTACAAGTCAGTGCATGGAAAGCGGAAGATGAGGAGAAAAGGATGGGGATTTGGATTAGCAATGTTTGGTGGAAGAGACGGAGATAGGGTTGGGGAGGTTAGGGAGGCAGAGAGGGATTGGAGTGGGGTGGGAAAGGCATTGGAGGTAGAGCGGAGGGGTGGGGATGTAAGAAGGAGTAGAGAGGGGTAGGGGATAATGAGAAGGGAGGATTGGGATGGAGTGGAAAAAGGTGGTTTAGAAAGGGAGGAGAGGGATTGCGAGGAGGCAGGAGTGGAGTGAGGAGAGGGATAGGGTGGGAATAATTGTTGAGATAGTGAGGAGTAGGATGAGGTAGAAAGGTGTGGGATAAGGTGGGGAGAAGTTGTGGAGGTAGGGAGGACTGGAATGGGGTAATGGAGGCTGTGGAAGAAAGAGGGAAAGAGAGGCCGAAGCAGAAGTAATGTGAGAAAGAGAGAGAGAGAGAGAGAGAGAGTAAACCATACCACGGGCGGGGTTAGAACCCGCTATCAGAGTCTCAAAACTCAAGATCACATGCGGTATGGTTTGTTTGCAATCGTGTCATTACGATTTCGTGAGTCAAGAGAGAAAGTAGATGTGTTTAAACATTTTCAGTATTTTTTTATATACTACTACTATAACCAGAGGTTTAGCAAGTTGGGGAAGAAAGAAGGATAAGTAGTGATGGAAAGTGAAGGAAGGGTAGGTGGGTGAGGGGAATGGATAATAGAGGTAAATGGCCCAAGCACTTTGGGCCATATACCGAAGTATATAGGCCATTTACATAAAGGTATGTTTTTCCTGTGTTATACCTAATAATCAGATGACCGTGTATACCACATCTTCCAGTTTAAATCCTCTATTAGTTAAAAGGCCAGATTCATATCGTGAACTCTAACTGATAACTCTACGCAGAACTTAATTCCCCAATAGCAGGAGGGGGAAGTTTTAAACTAACCAAAGCTGATTTACTGTGCTAGAGAAAATGAGAATCTTTTTGGTTAAGCTGATCTGTTTCCGGGGAAAAAAAACTGACAACTGGCAAGATCTGCTCATGGGTGGTGCCTTGAGGCTAGTATAGGGCTCTTGATCCAAAGAAATTGAAACTGCAGTCCTCGTTTTTTAATCAAAATTGATTGCTTCTTATTCCCTAGGCGCTACGCGATCCCTACAGTTATAATAATAATAATAATAATAATAATAATAATAATAATAATAATAATAATAATAATAATAATAATAATAATAATAATAATAATAACGACAGGAAATACTCAGTATTTTCCCGATGAGTTGGGGATACGCTGATATTTGACTTCAGAATTTTGAGGTTATGATACACAAGCTGTAAGAAGTGGATATTTGCATATTTGAAACTCTTAAAGGATACTCATATTTGACATGTTTTATGTACAAAGAATTGAAGTCAGTAGTAGAATTTGCTTCATGGGACTACAAACAGTTAGTTGAAACTGGATTAGATCACAGGTGAATAGTTCACACGCAGATAGTTCACAGACGGATACTTCCCCGGTGAATAGTCTCGCTGGCTTACAGTTTCTTCCCTAACAGTTGACAAAGGAATAGTTTAATACTGACGAGCCGCACTTTCAGTGCTGACAGGACTGCGGTCAGGTATTGTGTATATCCATTTCCATATGTGTGTGTTTGGTTAGCATGCAAAACCAATCACAGCACAGTCAGATTGAACGATTGATTTACAAAATGGATTAAGCTTTAAAGTGGTTCTCGGGTCAGGAGATTTTTTGTGTGTATCTCTCACTCTGTTTCAATTAAATTTGGCAATTTCTTTTTATGGTTTTATTTTTGCGACTAACGCGAAAATATTACAGCTGTAGAACAGCAGTTTTTTCATTATATGAATATTTTGGTTCTTCGCGTCATAACATATATATATATATATATATATATATATATATATATATATATATATATATATATATATATATATATATATATATATATGTATATATATATATATATATATATATATATATATATATATATATATATATATATATATATATATATATATATATATATATATATATATATATATATATATATATCGTGCCGAATAGGCAGAACTTGCGATCTTGGCTTAAATAGCAACGCTCATCTTGCCATATAGGACAAGTGTACGCAATAATTTCGCCAAAATTATTCTGAACCTAACGAAAAAATTATATTTCACTGTGTTTGTTTAGTATTAAATTATTGTAAACAAATCTAAACTATATTTAGTTGGGTTAGGATCAAATAAATATATATATATATATATATATATATGTGTGTGTGTGTGTGTGTGTGTGTGTGTGTGTGTGTGTGTGTGTGTGTGTGTGTGTGTATGTGTGTGTGTATGTGTGTGTGTGTGTGTGTGTGTGTGTGTGTGTGTGTGTGTGTGTGTGTGTGTGTGTGTATGTGTGTGTGTGTGTGTGTGTGTGTGTGTGTGTGTGTGTGTGTGTGTGTGTGTGTGTGTGTGTGTGTGTGTGTGTGTGTGTGTGTGTGTATTTTTGTCTTACCTTTCATTATTAAAGTTTGTTTTCAAATTTATACTCATTTTTTTTTTCACTTTTCATGGTGTTGGTGACACGATATACCGATGCCACAAAAACCCTGTACAAGGTAAATCTTTAGATTAACTTTTATTCTAAGCAGAAGTTAAGGCATTTTATTGAAATGTGTCTGATAAAGACAGTGTGTTTTTACATTACTTCCACTTACCTTTTATTATGTACATAGGTGTATAATGGCCTGTACACTTTGTCTTAATTTGATAAATCGTAGAGCAAGACAACAGAAGTTATATGACTTGTATTTCCTTCAAAGAATCAAGCTGATATTTTCAATATGTACACTATTTACAACATGTACAAAGGAGGCAAAAAGCAATTCGCCAGGTAAAACACCGTGATCAACCAGCAACCTAAATAAGTCTGCCGAACCTAGTGTCACAAGTGAACCACTTTGCTTCACAGCTCTGGCGAGCTTGTCTGTGATTGGTAAATGAACCGAGGTACTGATATAACGACGGGGGTCAATATTCATCGTTAAATCCTTAGCACCTGTTTAGCTGGTCGGGAGGTAGCCTATGTACCCGAATAAAAATGTGACATACTTGTATCATGCCACACTTTTATTCCTCTCTCTCTCTCTCTCTCTCTCTCTCTCTCTCTCTCTCTCTCTCTCTCTCTCTCTCTCTCTCTCTCTCTCTCTCTATCTATCTATCTATCTATCTATCTATCTATCTATCTATCGATCTATCTATCTATCTCTATTTATCTCTATCTATCTCTCTATCTCTTTCTTTCTTGCCCAGTGTGTTCTTATTGTACCCACAATCCTTCTCACCCTCTAAATAAACATATTAACAGTGGATCAGTTTAATAACAAAGACTGCTTGGTAAATCATTAAGTTGAGAGTAATGAGAGAACAATTGCTAAGTTGCTCTTGTTCTTGATTAATAATTGATACTCTCCCTAAATAACCTTCCTTAATAATGATTAATTTTGGTCCTAATTGCTTGAAACCACGTCCATTCACTGGATCCGATTGCTTTCCAATATGAATGCGTAGTTAATGGGAGCGTTAATTAGTGGTACAACAATGCAAAACTAAATTACACTGAAAGTAACAATGGCAAAGTTAATGGTTATTTCAATGGGAATATCGCACTGCTGTAGCAGGAACAATTCACAAGTAGCCCACAAAGTCACAGTACCATGGCTGGAACAATTTACAATTAATCTACTAAGACATTAAACCATGGCTGGAACAATTTACAATTAATCTACTAAGACATTAAACCATGGCTGGAACAATTTACAATTAGTCTACTAAGGTATTAAACCATGGCTGGAACAATTTACAATTAGTCTACTAAGGCATTAAACCATGGCTGGAACACGTACCTTACCAAACAGTTTGAAGAGGAAACTTTAAGTGATGTTTCGTTCCGTTCCTGTTAATTCCCGATTCCTTAATGAACCAAAACGAATCGAAGAGTTTAAAATATCCTCTCTGAAATGCGAGTTAGATTAAGCGGATCATGTTCCTTGATACTGATTATAACATTTAAAAACAGTTTTAAATTATTTAAAATTGAAATTGTTAGAGACGTCAATATGAAAGAAAAAAAAGGCCAGGCTATATGCGAGAAAGACGCTTAAGCGAGCATTATGACATTTACTGACATACGTTTTGACCTACACGGGCTTCCTCAGTCCTCTAAAAATGCCTCTGATAGGCGAAATGTATCTTCAGGTTCATAATACTCACTTGCATATCTTTCTCGAATTTCTGTCGGTTTTAATCACCAATTTTGACGTCAATGTAGGCTTGCTCATCCTCTTTGTCTCATGTGGAGATAATTTCCCTTAACAGCTAACCTATAAAATGAAGATGAAATCTGCACACGACGTATCGCTCCGTTTTGGATATTTACCAACTGGAGTCTTGATAATGGTTTAAGAATTCCTGAAATGTCATTTTGATTTCTATTTCAATGTGACTTACGATTTTTTTTAGACATCAATTTGAGACTTATTATCCTTGACTATCCTTTCTGGTTAATCCTTTTCAAATATTTTGTCATTTCTCACACATACAAAAATAACTATGGCATTTTCTTTATTATTGTCTATGGTGAATGGTTACGACAGTCTTACTGGCACAAAAAAAAAATTGGTGAGTACCTGGTCTCCCAGCAACTCTGGTGAGTACCTCGTCATCCAAACTCTGGTGAGGTTCCTGGTCACCCAGCATCTCTGGTGAGTACCTGGTCACCCAAACCTCAGAGGTTATGTTAAGGATTCCAATAAAACAAGGACAGTTTTGGCATCACCATTTTATTGCAAAAATACTCGTTCTACAAAATTACGGTACAAAAATACAGTAACATTTAGAACACGTGTTAGGGTCGCTACATTTCCATAAATAACCTTTCGTATTCCCCTGTACAGGACACACGGGTCTCCAGTGAAAGATATTGCCGAGGAAGCTAATATTCAGAGCTGAATCTGTCATCCGTATTGTGAAACAGATCAATACAGAGGCATCATTCTTTCGTACATATTCTAATGAATACATCACTCATGACGTACGTGCACTGAGAGCAACAGTGTGTGTACACATGGAGGGTGTACATCTCAGTCTATATGTACTTAGAGTTTACTTTAGTCCTTGTCTGAGGGATGAAAGTATACTCTCTTGGTGGTATACAGGTGACACGCAGCCTTAATGCCCTTCCTGTGGTTGAGAGGATTTAAATTTTGTAAATTAAATGTCTGCATCAAGTGACTATATTGTAAATATGTGTTATTATTATTATTATTATTATTATTATTATTATTATTATTATTATTATTATTATTATTATTATTATGTTTAATGCATTCAAATTACTATCAACAACAGTACATAAGACATAAGTTGTAGAACACAATATTTTGCTCTGTATAGAGCTTTAACAAGTCATTGCTAGACAAAACTATACCCAGAGCGAAATGTTGACCTAAATAAATGCTTGTTCTGTAACTTGTCTCTATGCATTATAAATGTTGCTGCTAGCCACCGTCGTGATAGATGGATGACACTACCATGGTAGTGTGATGACACCATCATAGTAATGTGATGACACCATCATGGTAGTGTGATGACACAACCATGGTAGTGTGATGACACCATCATGGTAGTGTGATGACACTATCATAGTAGTGTGATGACACTACCATGGTAGTGTGATGACACTACCATGGTAGTGTGATGACACAACCATGGTAGTGTGATGACACAACCATGGTAGTGTGATGACACCATCATGGTAGTGTGATGACACTATCATAGTAGTGTGATGACACTACCATGGTAGTGTGATGACACTACCATGGTAGTGTGATGACACAACCATGGTAGTGTGATGACACAACCATGGTAGTGTGATGACACCATCATGGTAGTGTGATGACACAACCATGGTAGTGTGATGACACCATCATGGTAGTGTGATGACACCATCATGGTAGTGTGATGACACAACCATGGTAGTGTGATGACACCACCATGGTAGTGTGATGACACTACCACGGTAGTGTGATGACACCATCATGGTAGTGTGATGACACAACCATAATAGTGTGATAACACCACTATGGTAGTGTGATGACACCACCATGGTAGTGTGATGACACCACCATGGCAGTGTGATAACACCACCATGACAGAGTGATAACACCACCCTGACAGTGTGATAACACCACCTTGGTAATATAATAACATCACTTTTTATAGATTCAAAAACAGCAAATTAAGTAAGCAGCAGCTGCTGTAGGCAAATATCTTTCAATGGTTCACCTTAAAAATACATACACGGCGGTTCTCATCCCACACATTATATAATCTACCTTGGCAGAGTTCCACACTGTATAAACACCATACTACTACCAAAACATTAAACAGTTTTTCGATATGTATAAATACGCATAATTTTTTTTTTTAGTTTAAACCATTTTTTTTATCACAATAATGATTAAAATTTCACAATTTCTCTTCTCCGTAAAAGCCACATACTACCCTAGATGGGAACACAATTTTTTCCCTGGTGCTTTGTGTTGATAGTGTTTTTTAAAGCACTCTCTGGTATGTGTTGTTAAAATGCAAGAATCTGCTTTGAATCCGACAGTGGTATTTGACAATTTTTCCTAGGTGGGATCTGCAGGGAATGGGGCAATAATCTCCCAGCTCATACAAGACAGATTTCAGCACCTTGTATGAACCTGGTCCTCCATGGAATGGGGCAATAATCTCCCAGCTCATACAAGACAGATTTCAGCACCTTGTATGAACCTGGTCCTCCATGGAATGGGGCAATAATCTCCCAGCTCATACAAGACAGATTTCAGCACCTTGTATGAACCTGGTCCTCCATAGAATGGGACAATAATCTCCCAGCTCATACAAGACAGATTTCAGCACCTTGTATGAACCTGGTCCTCCATGGAATGGGGCAATAATCTCCCAGCTCATACAAGACAGATTTCAGCACCTTGTATGAACCTGGTCCTCCATGGAATGGGGCAATAATCTCCCAGCTCATACAAGACAGATTTCAGCACCTTGTATGAACCTGGTCCTCCATAGAATGGAACAATAATCTCCCAGCTCATGCAAGACAGATTTCAGCACCTTGTATGAACCTGGTCCTCCAAAGAATGGAACAATAATCTCCCAGCTCATGCAAGACAGATTTCAGCACCTTGTATGAACCTGGTCCTCCAAAGAATGGAACAATAATCTCCCAGCTCATGCAAGACAGATTTCAGCACCTTGTATGAGCCCCGTCCTCCTTGAGGGTGACAGGGCAAAACATAGCTCTTGTTCCCTCTGTTTAACTGTCGTAACAAATAAGGCAGCAGCACACTGCTTCAGCTCCTTGTATTAAGAGCCCTAACTGGTACCAGCATTAAATCACCTCACTTGAAAGGCATGAATGTACAAACTGTGATAAAATTTTTAATGTGATAAATTTGGTGTAGCACCTGGTGTAACGAGATACACCTGGTGTAACGAGATACACACCTGGCGTAACGAGATACACACCTGGTGTAACGAGATACACACCTGGTGTAACGAGACACGCACCTGGTGTAACGAGACACGCACCTGGTGTAACGAGATACACACCTGGTGTAACGAGATACACCTGGTGTAACGAGATACACACCTTGTTTAACGAGATACACACCTGGTGTAACGAGATACACACCTGGTGTAACGAGACACGCACCTGGTGTAACGAGACACGCATCTGGTGTAACGAGATACACACCTGGTGTAACGAAATACACACCTGGAGTAACGAGATACACACCTGGTGTAACGAGACACGCACCTGGTGTAACGAGATACACACCTGTCGTAACGAGATACACACCTGGTGTAACGAGATAGACATCTGCTATAGCGAGATACACACTTGGTGTAACGAGATACACACCTGGTGTAACGAGACACACGCCTGGTGTAAAGAGATAAACACCTGGGGTAACGAGAGACACCTTCTGCTTTACAAAAAATATCACATGTTCCCTCTGGGTAGATTTTTTTAAGTCATCTCAACCTAAAAAAGCTCTATTCAGAGCGAAACGTTGCTGATAGCAGTGTTTATTTACCTTGCTACATTTCTGCCAGCTGCCTCTGGTCAATGTTTCCAAAACGGTCTCTGCATTCTAACAACACAAGCGAGAATCTCACAAAGCATCAGTGTAGAAAGTCTTCCCTGGTCTTAATAAACAAGTGATTCTTTTACAATGACCCGGGGATGGTTTATCACAGTCACCCCTCCTCCCCACCCTACCTACAAGAACCAGGTCAGTTGAGTTTTCTAGTTTGTGGACCTGACTTCTTGCTGCGCCCCGTACCTAGCTCAGTCGTCGCGGGGGGAAAAGTGGAACTGAAAAGTCAGATTAGAAGGGTAGGGTCGGTGAGGACTGAGGAAAGCTAAGGCTGTGGGTGAAGAGTTTCTCTAGTTGAAAGGCTGAGTGCCAACAAATATGTGTAATTCAAAGACATTTAGAGCAAGCCAGGCCTTTTGTGAAGTCTTCTTGCTTTGATTTGCCTTTGTATTATTCTGAACGTTTTGTGTAGGATTACCAAGTCTGTGTGTTGTGCTTGGAGCCCTGTTCTTTTTTTTTTTATATTTTTTTTTTGACTAGTTGAGGTTTCTGAGACTGGTAATCCCTCACGAGATGCTAATGAAGTGCTCTCGATTCATCGATTTAGAGCTACCCTCCCTTTCCTTAGATCGAATCTGATTGCCTCCCATTTCCTTACGAGTTTTTCGTTCCCATGAATATAAAAAAATAACCATGAGAAAATCATTCAAGAATGGTACTTTTTTAGCTGATGTTCAGTGGTTCTTAGTGATAAATAAATATTATGATTTATAGCTGCAAGAACCAATAGTTTGGCAAATCTATAAGAAAATTTATATCTTGCATTAATAAATGACAACTTAATTGTAGGATTGTAGGACTGACCTGTATGATTAGACTCAGTAGTATAAAAAAAGTTGATACTTGAACTGTATTTTTAGAACTGGTAACAATGGCCACAGATAACCAAGGCCAACAATAACCATCTTTGACCCACAGACTATTTTTCCAGAAAGGTAATTTTGCCCATCAGTCTGTGACCTTCAATGTTATGTGTAGTATTTTGGAGACAGATGTAAAGAGTTGAGATTTAGTTTTCTCTTAATCACCTTAACCCATTAATCTCCTTTAAAAAGATTACAAAGAGTGATGATAAGGAGGTTTGTAGAGTCTGTGGAACTTGTCATCTGTAGATCAGTAGGGAAAGAGATGAAGGTAAGGGGAAAAAGTGTACTAACCAAAGCATGTCCCAAGAAAGTGATGGAACGTGCACTTAAGATCCTGATTCCTAGCATTGAGTAGTTATCCCAAATGTTTAAGATCATATGTTAAATCTGTTGGAAGAGGGAGGCCTATTTACCTATATGTATGACAGGGGATCCGAAACTTAAGAGAGTCGGGGTATCTCACTCTTTCCTCTGTATGTAAGGCATGGCGACTGATATTAGGCAGAAATATCACCACTACTCTCACAACGACTAGGGAAAATCCTCAGGGGTGTACAAAGTGTTCATCTATCTAGAAAATCTTTCTACTGTTGCCTGTAAATAAAACCATAAAATATATATAAGTATTTACAAAGTGTAAGAACATCATCGAACTTCATGGAAACAAGTTATACAAAATTGGATATAAAAATTAGCCATGACAAGGAGGCCAGTTGTAGTAAATGAAGAAGGAGAGGAGTCTGGGAGCAGAGGAGGTAATTTCCTGTTTGTGTCATTGACTCTTCCCGACTACCTCAGTAAATGTTTTCCTTCTGGAAGTTTAGTGGAAGAATGACTTCCCGAGTCATCAATCTCTGGGCCTCTTTCTTCTTCTTCCTCTTGACTTTGCCTCGTTGGTAGATCCTGACGGCGACAAGGGCGGAGGCAAACACCAGCAAGCAGACGAGTATGGCAACCACCCCGAGCACAAGGTACAGCCAGGGGACGGTGAAGTAGAGGCAGGTAGTGCGCAGCTCGTCCGCACCGGACGGGCAGTGCTTCACCCCGTCACACCAAAGCTCGGGGCTGATGCAGGCGTCGAGCTCAGGGCATTGATGAGGGCACGAGGCGCCCGTGCTGTGCCCACGGCCGCCCGCTCCCTTGAGGGACTCGAGAGCAGAGGGGCGGGGCTCCCGACGCACTTCCAGCCAGGTAAGTCTATACGTCGAGGGTTCCCTGGCTAGATAGCGGATAATAAGGCTGTCAGGGCGAGGTTCAGATAAATCCAACGCCGTGTTCCAGCCAGAGGAGAATATATCCACGCTATCCGTTCCGCCGGTTTCTGGGCATACGGCTTTGAGAGGCCGGGCTGTGTGACTGCCGTACACCACTACTCTGTTCTCCGTGGAACAGCGTTGGCTGGAGGCGTGATAACCGGGGATGTTCAGGTACAGGTGGCTATGTTCCCGGGCCACGATCTTCCAAGGGTATTCATTACACTCTGCGAACTCTCCATCACTCCGTATGAGAATAGATCCCGTTGAGCCATTTAAGATCCGTTCATCGGTGCATTCTCTGGTCTTCGTGAACTCGTACTCAGCATCGAAGAAAAAATCATTGAAATCTTGACTCCAGTTCATCTCCTTGATAGCAAACTTTAGCTGAACTAGACGAGTGTGACTGATGAACACTGATGGAGTAATTCCAGCATCACACATACAGCCTAGGGGAAGGCGCGTATTGCCCCAAGGCTCCTCCCACACCTCCAGTACAGCTGAGCCAGGAAGGCGTGCGATGCATTCGTAAAGATTCGATTGAAAATTGTGAATCGTCTTGCACATATTGCCACGAAATCCCACGTTCGTGATTTTCAGCTTTATCGCCTCTCCTTCTAATGTCTGAAATGTATATTTACAGGAGAGAGAAGATTTACCCCCACGACCGTATAGAAAAACGTTTCTAGGGGAACTGAAATGTCCCTTGGCGTCCTGAGCACTGTTAAACACTCTGTCACAATCACTGCCAGACTCCTTCCCAGACTGAAAAAAACTAACAAACTCGTAATGTATGATATAATTAAGTGGAAGGAGGCTGGTTCCGTCCGTGAACTCTTGCATGACAAAGAGGGAAGGTCCTGTGGAGAGGAAACTCTCCTTGATTGCACACGGCTGGCTCACTGTCCCCTTCTGACGCGATCTAACACATATTGGCGGCAGCTGCTCGTCACAATACTCGCCCATAAGAGTTGAAATTTCTGATTCGGGGCTATAGAACGTCTTTCCGTCATAGAGAGCAAGGCGGTTACGGCACGGTGTGTAATTAATCATAACTTCTTTCTTTCGTGTCCTATGATATTTGGTAAAATACAGCCACACGACCTCATCTCTCCGTCCCTGAAATTCATAGGAACATGTAGCGTTGGCAGGAAGAGCGAATATTGGGCTGACCACCACCCCACTGCTGCCGCCAAAGCTCTTGATGATCTGACCGCATTGCATGCTGCTTACACTGTTCGGGTTCTGCTTCATGAATAACACATGAGCCTCAAGTTCAAAGCCAGTCACTAAGTTGGCAAGATGGTTCATCATACCTGACGTTGCTGTCTGTAACACCACAAGCATCTCTGGCCCGCTGGAGGTGATGTTGGGGATGGTGGCCGTACCACACATTTTAGCAAGCAGCGGCGCCTTCTGCGACCCGCCGTCGTACACCAACAGGAAGTCCTCTGGCGCCCGACACTCGTCGTCCTGCTGGAGGCGAGCTTCTGGCGACACACGGCCGCCATGGCCTTTACGACCCACCTGTACCAGACGGTCATTATCCTGACTTAATGTGACCACAGGTACAAGATCAGGCGAGGGCGCAGGCAGTGCCTTCACCAGGTAGTAGCAGGTGACGTTGCGAGGGTACAGCCCAGGGAAATTTGGGGACTGTAAGCGGCATTGGCGAGCTCTGCAGCCTTGGAACACACGACTGCAAGCGCTGTTCCGTACCATTTCCCCGCGATACTTAGCCGTGCCTCCTCGTCCGTAGCGCACGATGGCTCTCTCACGACGCAGGAACTTGTATCTATAAGGGAAACAAGGTAAATAAAGTGTTAGTAGGTTTGAGAGGCCAGTATCACAAGAAGTTCCAGTTCTTCACGGAGGAGAGGATGCGAGGTGTCTAAAATCCTGAGAAAAAATTAAAACAGTTCTTCATCCAAGGAACTGGAACTATCCTCCCCCTTCCCCGAATCGAACCTGATTACTTCCCGTTCCCCAGTTCTGCACTTTCTCTTAAATATAAAGTAGCTATTTTTGCACTTTCGCACATACCTCCCCTCAGCGCTGCATGACCCTTAGGGTTTAACGCTTAAGTTGATTATTAATAAAAATAATCATAATATCACACCCTCCTGCTTTCTCTTTCTCAATACATTTATCTCAAGACCAGTCTCTCTTCCATCAACTAAAAATCATCATCATCGCATCTCTCAGCAAATTTATCTATCATTACTTAAACACCGGATGACCCATACGGGTTTAACGCTTCATTCTGACTACAGTTACTAGGTATATATTTGTAGAAAGTTATGCCTCGCGTCACGAATTCATTGTTTAGGTGGGTATGATTTAGTCTTCTTCCCCCAGGATCTGATTCTAACATTCGGTTGCTGTGCGAAGGAATGTGTTCTAAGGTTCTGTTGGCATAACTATAGTTCTGTTTTTCTTTGTGTGTGTGTGTACTCACCTATTTGTACTCACCTATTTGTGGTTGCAGGGGTCGAGTCACAGCTCCTGGCCCCGCCTCTTCGCTGATTGCTACTAGGTCCTCTCTCTCCCTGCCCCATGAGCTCTATCATACCTCGCCTTAAAACTATGTATGGTTCCTGCCTCCACCACATCACTTTCTAGGCTATTCCATGGCCTGACTACTCTATGACTGAAGAAATACTTCCTAACATCACTTTGATTCATCTGAGTCTTCAACTTCCAATTGTGACCTCTTGTGTGTGTGTGTGTGTGTGTGTGTGTGTGTGTGTGTGTGTGTGTGTGTGTGAATTTAGTGTTTTATTCATTTCGTTTATTTATTTAACTTAATAATAGTTAATTTTGCTTTACATATATCTCTGTTGTTCACAAACGATCATCACTGATTTTTTTTTTTCGTATTTTTTTCATGCTTTTTAATTTTCGATATTCAAAACATTTTATATATCATCTTTTTTTATCTCTCCACCACTGAATATTTTTTTAACAATTGTTAATTCAGGAATTACTTGGGAATACGGAAAATGCCACAAGCTGCATGCAAAAGACTTTATTAAAACAATGTTCCCATGTGTAGATTTTCTTATCATGATTTGATAAAGGTCTACACACAGCTGAACGTTGATCCAACGAGAGCGTACACTGCAGCTCGTATCCTATTCCTCACTATTCTTGGCATCCCGACATTTGGATCCGAACACAGAGCAGACTGGCTTAAAGAGAACAACGCTCATTGCAGAGGGTCCATGCATGAGCTATTGTTGGAATAACTAGCAAATTACCAGTGAGGTACAATAGACACAAAGCATGGAAAGTCTTTCATTTAACAAATAAATAGGCAAGAGTTTCCTTTATGTCATGCCTGTCTATGTTGTAGTTGCCTGAATGATACATCCGACAAGATGCCAATTAATATACAGAGAGGAGTTGAACTGTAATAACTACACCTTAATTGTCTCTATTTGCAACTACTTATCTACCTTTGTGTACATACATCTTTCAGTATCTACTTTTCACTTCTTATTTCTACCTGTTTGTATATTTTTCCAGCACTGAGTATTACAAACATTGTTGTCCTCATTATATTTATCAAACACTAAATTTGAATAGAAAACATTCTTTCTTGAACCCCTTGCAAGATATGTTTATTTACAAAAATTCTTCAACTATTAAATATATTGAAATTTTTCCTAAGTTCCTCTTCAGACTGGGTTTATATACAGATATGAAAATGCATTATATGTTGCATTCAAAGAACGTAGCAAAATTCTTTGCGAAGAGCTATATTCTTGGATGCACTTGGATTCAGTTGGATACTCGTGGATTTTCTCAACACATTGTGAATCAGATGGTATTCAAAATGGTTTATAACTAACTTATTAACTTATTCAAGACGCCACTCTTGGTCTGAATGACACTTACGGCTTTGTTGATATAAGATATAAAGTGCAAAACTACCTAGAGAATCACTTACTTGATCTTAAACTTGAGGGGGTTGTCGAAATATTCTCCCTGGATGGTGGAGGCTGCGTGAAGTGTGACTGCCACTGTGTCAGTCTCACTGTAGTAGACATTCAAGCCAGAGCCTTCACCACACCACCTGCCTCCCCGCACACGTAGCTTGGGTTCCTCGATACTGATGTGGTCGCCTTCACACCCTCCTATACGTGAACCTGACGAAGCTGGGGAAAGACGGGGAAGGTATGTGAGAGGAACAAACTCGGTATATTGATCATCGCCTCCACACCCTCCTGAAGGTGAACCTGACGATGCTGGGGAAAGACAGGGAAGGTATGTGAGAGGACAAAACTGGAGGGGATATTGATCATCGTCCCCACACCCTCCTGAAGGTGAACCTGACGAAGCTGGGGGAAGATAGTGAGTGTGCGTGAGAGGAAGAAACTGGGGATATTGATCATCCCCTCCACACCCTTCTATACGTCATCCTGACGATGATGGGTAAGATAGGAAGATTGTGTGGGAGGAAGAGTGTGTGAGGGAAGAGAGATTCTGATCACCTCCCTTCCCTCACATCAGTATTCCCTTCATATCAGATCTCATACCTAATACCAACTGTTACCACCATATTTCTATTTTTTTTTCATCAAACTTTCACTCCACATCAGTTTTAATGGTGACAAATACTATAAGGTATGATACAAACTGTAATAAACTGTAAAACGTTGCCTTTTAATATTATCACGCTTCATAACATTGTACTGTAGTTTAAGACTAGTACTGAAACTGCCAGAATTTCTCTACTTATCCAAATTCATGTTAAACGCTAAACACACGTACGTCATCCGGTGCAAGACGTAGTGGAGACTCGATCCACCGTCTGCTATGCGCGAGACAGACGCACTTCTTATCTGTACTCACCTAGATGTCTCGAGACTTGCCTGTCAATCTGTATAATTTGTCCCCGTCCTAAAGGAAGGTTCCTTGATGCTGGTGAGGGACTCTTGATCTAGGGAATTGGATCTATGCTCCAATTCTCTGGATTAAGCCTGAAATCCTTCTACAGCCCCCCCCCTTTCAATAAAAGCTGTATAATCCCTACGGGTTTAGCGCTCCCTATAATAACAGGAACTAGTGGATGAAAAAATGATTGTTGAATTCAATGATAAATCCGTAATAAGGCTATTAGTTTTTCCTGACATTTTATTCACTTTCTCTGTTATGACATCCGTATGAATCCCAATTTCCATGATATTTGCCAAGAAAATGTAACTCAACCCTACAGGTGACATATTATGATGCCGATGAGGGGCTTTTGATCCAAGATCTTATGCCTATCGTCCCCTTCCTTGAACTAAACTTGTCTCCAATTCCTCCTAGGCTGTATGACCGTAAGGGCTTAATTCTTCCCCGCGAGTACAATAACGTGCGATGCTTGATAACATTTTCATCGCTGAAATCTCTATTTTCAGACTGAAAGATTTAGAATCTGTATGTATAAAACTCATCCTGTGTGACGGAATATGAAAGGGAAGCCTAGCTAGCGGCTGTTTAAACAATGTAACTCTTAATTGTAAACGGTATGGCGATGCCAACAAACTGTGGAAAAGGACACGTGTGTACAGATCAGGACCTCAGTTAAAGGAACCGTTTCGCCACGAGTGGCTTCATCAGCCATTAGGACAGACCGCTACACAAGTGTCTTGTCTGTACACAAATGGCCTTTTTCGTAACTCTTGTAGAAAAGGGCGTTCGCACACTGCGGATGCATACACTGTCATTAGATCAAATGATTGCACTACTGACAAGCTGATGAATAAAACATATGAGTAACACCTGGGTGTCTTCATTGGAGAGACGTCTCGCCTGCTCAGTTGGATTTTTCTTGTTATTCAGTTTATTACATATAGTAAGTACGAGAACGATGACTCGAGCCATTGGAAGGAGTGGTGAAGTATAGCGGTTGAAGATCTTAACACAGATGGGTGGGGCCCACAAGTGGAAATAGATCATGCCCATCAATTTAACTAGAATATAAGTCCGCTGCAAATATGATTTTCTACCTAACATTAAAAAATGCTTGCTGTGTGGGCGATACATCTGAAAATGAAAACGCCCAGGTACACGTGTCTTATTCACTGGGATATATACATAAAAATAATACAGGTCATTGAGAAGAAATTGTAATGTAATAAAATGCTTCTTTAAGGGTGTTCTTTGATATTAGTGAAGGATTCTTGATGAAAGAATTTTGAGCTATCCTCTCCTTTCTTGGATAAAACCTGAATGCCTCCCATTACCCAGAGATTATAGGAGCTTCATGGTTTTATCATCACTTCCCCATGAAGATGCTGATAATAATAATAATAATAATAATAATAATAATAATAATAATAATAATAATAATAATAATAATAATAATAATAATAATAATAATAATAATAGTTATAATAATAATAATAATAACAATTAAAATAATTATAATAATAATAATAATAATAATAATAATAATACCAGTAATGTTAATAATAATATGAGAGGTACTTCCTTCGTTTGTCACTCCCCTCGAACGTACCATTAATGTTGATGATGGGGTCAAGGAGAAGGGAATTTGCTGGTGAGGGGGAGATACGATATATGGGTGGGCAAGATTTTCGGTAAGGTCTCGCATGCAGATACGTGCCCTCGTGAGGTTTAGTGAAGGGTTGGAATGGTAGGAAATATTAGTTGGGTAAAGGTTTGGTAATACGTCGCATGTGGAGAAGCATTACGGGAAGAGGGGGATAGGGAATTGGTTAATGGATAGTGAAGAAAGAGGGTACTCGAATGGACCTCCTGGGTCACAGGTTCTCTCTCACGTACACTAATTACATCCCCGTTGTAGGACAGGGGAAGTAGATACGATATAACAAGTGTGGACGACCTGTCAGTGTAAGGAAGAAGTTGGGAGAATCATCAGTGGGAGGATTCGATAGTGTATGTGCTGGAATCAAGAGAAAAGGGTGATAAAGTTAACAAGAATAGGATGCAAGATGGTAATGAGTGAAATATATGTATATATTAATTCTTTGGGCGAGTGCAATTAAGAGAAAATAATGGTGAAAATATCACGAGAAATCAATGCTACAAGTAAAAAGAAAAGACAATGAAAATGAACACATCTTCAAGCCGAGTGTCAGATCACCTGAACATTACTACTTCCAGATAGATGGACAAATCACACCATCTTTGCATATCAATTGCTTATGCTGTCTCCATATTACTAGCCTCTATTTTCGAATGGGCGAAACGCTTTGAAATAAAGTTACCTAGTTGTTGAATATATGTATAACTTATCTACAAGCAAGTAGAATTAGGAATCTGTGATTAACCATAACAAAAGAAAGAAAAAAAATCAGAATTAAATTGGCAAGTAAAGACGATTCTTTTGTAAGCAGCATTGTGTATATAGAGGTGTGTATTTCACTGTGTATACTCATTCAGTTCCGCTTAACCCCAATGTTTGTGTTAACTTTAAGGAGGCGTTTATCGAGTCTTCTCTGTTGTGGTCGTGGAGAATGTGTGGAAGCCAGTGAATAGCTCTTGATCCAAGGAGTAGAAGCTACCCTCCTCTTCCTCTCAACAAACCCGATTGCTCTCTATTCTCCAGGCGCTGCCTGACCTCAGTGGATTTAATGGGGGAGGCGATTATAAAAATATTTGTAATGTAACACGAGGTTCTACATTCACTTGATATTTAAGGAAAGGAGTAACTAGAAAAAAAAGGCAGCATACGTGAGATTTAGCTATATCTGAGGCAGGTAAATGGGAGTAATGGTAGGCGTGGGGGAATAATGGTAGTTGGTAATGGGTAGAGTAGAGGGGAGAGGTCCATTGAGGGTAGGTTACAGGAATTTACGAGATGGTTAACAGCGTGGGGGACGGAGCAGTGAGTCTGGAGGGACCTCTAACATGATAAAAAGCATGGTTGACCACAGCACGGTGGAGGCTGGAGAAAAACCTCATTGTAACATTATTATTGCTGTTAACAGTATTTTTAATAATTTTTCCCTATATTGAAAGTTCTAGTGGTCAATGTGGCAGATGCTGCAAATGTATGGAATGGGAGGTAGGTTATAGAAAGAGGTGAAAAGTTTTTATGAGGATAGTGAGGCTCAGGTTAGAGTATGTAGGAGAGAGGGAGATTATTTCCCAGTAAAAGTAGGCCTTAGACAGGGATGTGTGATGTTACCGTGGTTGTTCAATATATTTGTAGATGGAGTAGTAAAAGAAGTGAATGCTCTGGTGCTGGCAAGAGGTGTGGGGTTAAAACATAAAGAATCTAACACAAAGTGGGAGTTGTCACAATTGCTCTTTGCTGATGACACTGTGCTTTTGGGAGATTCTGAAGAGAAGTTGCAGAGGTTGGTTGATGAGTTTGGTAAGATATGTAAAAGAAGGAAGTTAAAAGTGAATATAGGAAAGAGTAAGGTGATGAGGATAACAAAAGAATTAAGTAACGGAAGATTGGATATCAGATTGGAGGGAGAGAGTATGGAGGAGGTGAATATGTTCAGATATTTGGGAGTGGATGTGTCAGCAGATGGGTCTACGAAGGATGAGGTAAATCATAGAATTGACGAGGGGAAAAAAAGTGAGTGGTGCACTGAGGAGTCTGTGGAGACAAAGAACTTTGTCCATGAAAGCAAAGACGGGAATGTGTGAGAGTATAGTTATACCAACGCTCGTGTGTGGGTGTGAGGCATGGGTTGTGAATGTTGCAACGAGTCATGTCTGAGGGCAATGCGTGGTGTGAATATAACGCAGAGAATCCGTACTTTGGAGATTAGGAGGAGGTGTGGGATTACCAAAACTATTATCCAGAGGGCTGAGGAAGGGTTATTGAGTTGGTTTGAATATTCAGAGAGAGTGGAACGAAATACAATGACTTCGAGAGTATATAAATCTCTAGTGGAGGGAAGGCGGGGTAGGAGCCTGTCTAGGAAAGGCTGGAGGGAAGGGGGTAAAGGAGGTTTTGTGTGAGAGGGGGCTTGGATTTCCAGCAAGCGTGCTTGAGCATGTTAGATAGGTGCGAATAGAGACAAATGCTTTTTACTACTTGACGTGCTGTTGGAGTGTAAGCAAAGTAACATTTATGAAGGGATTCAGGGAAACCGGCAAGCCGGACTTGATTCCTGGAGATGGGAAGTACAGTGCCGGCACTCTAAAGGAGGGGTGTTAATGTTGCAGTTTTATAACTGTAGTGTAAGCATGCCTCTGGCAGGACAGTGATGGAGTGAATGATGATGAAAGTTTCTCTTTTTCGGGCCACCCTGCCTTGGTGAGAAACGGCCAGTGTGTTAATAATATATATATATATATATATATATATATATATATATATATATATATATATATATATATATATATATATATATATATATATAATATATATACATATATACATATTATTTATATATATATATATATATATATATATATATATATATATATATATATATATATATATATATATATATATATATATATATATATATATATATATATATATATATATATATATATATATATATATTATTTACCAAACTGCGGCAGGCTAGGGCTCGACCCCACTACACATTGTCCCGCCTCAAGAGACAACACAACGTACATGTCACCTTACCACTGAGCCAACGATCCTGCAAAGATCACTCATCAAGCAGAGCTAGATGTTTTTCTCCTGTTCCGAGGACACTCGTGGCAGTGATATCTCAAGGATTAATTTCAGCCTCCTCTGTAGCATCGGTGGCTCAGTGGTAGTGACATGTACATTGTGTTGCTTCTTGAGGAGGGACAACGTGTCATGGGGTCGAGGCTGGCCTACCATAGTTTGGTAAATGATTCAAAATCACTTGTTTCGTGGTTTCATTGGTTATATATATAAATATATATATATATATATATATATATACATATATATATATATATATATATATATATATATATATATATATATATATATATATTTATCTATTTATATATATATATATATATATATATATATATATATATATATATATATATATATATATATATATATATATATATATATATATATATATATATATGCAATAAGATCACAGTAAACAGGTGATTTCAGAATATGCAAAACAACCACTGTGAAAGAATAGAGAAATTCCAAGCGTGAAAGTAAAGCATCAAAGGAAGGTATATAAAGGGGTAGCCCACATCTCATTATCAGATCCCGCAACACCTGACGCGAGAGAGCAGGCCCGCCGGCCGAACTAGACAGGTCCTTCACACATCCCACCAACAAACTATTCTACCCAAGAAATAATAAATTTAAAAATTTTATTATTTTTCCAATGTGTTATAAAATTCTTCCCAAATTCTTTTAATTATAAATGGATCTAATTTATATAAACCAAAGGAAATGTTCATATTATTGTCAAAACTGCTTTTTATGAAACAAGATTCAATTATATTCCTGTCGACCATGGACTTGCTTGATACTACTTTCTCAACTTTTTGAAAATCAATTGGATGGTTTAAATCTCTTACATGAATAAATAGAGCATTGGAATCTTGTCCAGTTCTAATGCTATATTTATGTTGTTTTAATCTTAGTTCGAGATTTTTACCAGTTTGACCGTAATAAACTTTATCGCAAATTTTAGAAGGAATCTTATAGACACATCCATCAGCATTTTGGGGGGAATTCTTTATCAAAAATTTTTTACTGTATCAAGATTTTTGAATATTTTTTTATTATTTTTTTTTATTATCACACTGGCCGATTCCCACCAAGGCAGGGTGGCCCGAAAAAGAAAAACTTTCACCATCATTCACTCCATCACTGTCTTGCCAGAAGGGTGCTTTACACTACAGTTTTTAAACTGCAACATTAACACCCCTCCTTCAGAGTGCAGGCACTGTACTTCCCATCTCCAGGACTCAAGTCCGGCCTGCCGGTTTCCCTGAATCCCTTCATAAATGTTACTTTGCTCACACTCCAACAGCACGTCAAGTATTAAAAACCATTTGTCTCCATTCACTCCTATCAAACACGCTCACGCATGCCTGCTGGAAGTCCAAGCCCCTCGCACACAAAACCTCCTTTACCCCCTCCCTCCAACCCTTCCTAGGCCGACCCCTACCCCGCCTTCCTTCCACTACAGACTGATACACTCTTGAAGTTATTCTGTTTCGCTCCATTCTCTCTACATGTCCGAACCACCTCAACAACCCTTCCTCAGCCCTCTGGACAACAGTTTTGGTAATCCCGCACCTCCTCCTAACTTCCAAACTACGAATTCTCTGCATTATATTCACACCACACATTGCCCTCAGACATGACATCTCCACTGCCTCCAGCCTTCTCCTCGCTGCAACATTCATCACCCATGCTTCACACCCATATAAGAGCGTTGGTAAAACTATACTCTCATACATTACCCTCTTTGCCTCCAAGGACAAAGTTCTCTGTCTCCACCGACTCCTAAGTGCACCACTCACTCTTTTTCCCTCATCAATTCTATGATTCACCTCATCTTTCATAGACCCATCCGCTGACACGTCCACTCCCAAATATCTGAATACGTTCACCTCCTCCATACTCTCTCCCTCCAATCTGATATTCAATCTTTCATCACCTAATCTTTTTGTTATCCTCATAACCTTACTCTTTCCTTTATTCACCTTTAATTTTCTTCTTTTGCACACCCTACCAAATTCATCCACCAATCTCTGCAGCTTCTCTTCAGAATCTCCCAAGAGCACAGTGTCATCAGCAAAGAGCAGCTGTGACAACTCCCACCCTGTGTGTGATTCTTTATCTTTTAACTCCACGCCTCTTGCCATGACCCTCGCATTTACTTCTCTTACAACCCCATCTATAAATATATTAAACAACCACCGTGACATCACACATCCTTGTCTAAGGCCTACTTTTACTGGGAAAAAATTTCCCTCTTTTCTACATACTCTAACTTGAGCCTCACTATCCTCGTAAAAACTCTTCACTGCTTTCAGTAACCTACCTCCTACACCATACACTTGCAACATCTGCCACATTGCCCCCCTATCCACCCTGTCATACGCCTTTTCCAAATCCATAAATGCCACAAAGACCTCTTTAGCCTTATCTAAATACTGTTCACTTATATGTTTCACTGTAAACACCTGGTCCACACACCCCCTACCTTTCCTAAAGCCTCCTTGTTCATCTGCTATCCTATTCTCCGTCTTACTCTTAATTCTTTCAATTATAACTCTACCATACACTTTACCAGGTACTCTCAACAGACTTATCCCCCTATAATTTTTGCACTCTCTTTTATCCCCTTTGCCTTTATACAAAGGAACTATGCATGCTCTCTGCCAATCCCTAGGTACCTTACCCTCTTCCATACATTTATTAAATAATTGCACCAACCACTCCAAAACTATATCCCCACCTGCTTTTAACATTTCTATCTTTATCCCATCAATCCCGGCTGCCTTACCCCCTTTCATTTTACCTACTGCCTCACGAACTTCCCCACACTCACAACTGGCTCTTCCTCACTCCTACAAGATGTTATTCCTCCTTGCCCTATACACGAAATCACAGCTTCCCTATCTTCATCAACATTTAACAATTCCTCAAAATATTCCCTCCATCTTCCCAATACCTCTAACTCTCCATTTAATAACTCTCCTCTCCTATTTTTAACTGACAAATCCATTTGTTCTCTAGGCTTCCTTAACTTGTTAATCTCACTCCAAAACTTTTTCTTATTTTCAACAAAATTTGTTGATAACAGCTCACCCACTCTCTCATTTGCTCTCTTTTTACATTGCTTCACCACTCTCTTAACCTCTCTCTTTTTCTCCATATACTCTTCCCTCCTTGCATCACTTCTACTTTGTAAAAACTTCTCATATGCTAACTTTTTCTCCCTTACTACTCTCTTTACATCATCATTCCACCAATCGCTCCTCTTCCCTCCTGCACCCACTTTCCTGTAACCACAAACTTCTGCTGAACACTCTAACACTACATTTTTAAACCTACCCCATTCCTCTTCGACCCCATTGCCTATGCTCTCATTAGCCCATCTATCCTCCAATAGCTGTTTATATCTTACCCTAACTGCCTCCTCTTTTAGTTTATAAACCTTCACCTCTCTCTTCCCTGATGCTTCTATTCTCCTTGTATCCCATCTACCTTTTACTCTCAGTGTAGCTACAACTAGAAAGTGATCTGATATATCTGTGGCCCCTCGATAAACATGTACATCCTGAAGTCTACTCAATACAACTTTAATATTAAAATATAATATTAAAATTTAATATTAAAAGTCTTAAGAAGAGAAGGCATATCAACCAAGTTTTCATGATAAGGGAGAACCACCATATTTTTAGTTGAACAAGGCTGGTTGTCCCTTTTTGGATTGTAAAAAGTATTTCTAGCAACTTTAAAAGATTTATCAATTACATTTCTTGGGTATTTCAAATCAATACCTATTTCATAAATTTTGGATATTTCCTCATCTATGAGCTCTGGACTACAAATTCGTAAAGCTCTCAAAAACATTGATGAGAAAACAGGCAGTTTAACTCTATCTTTATGGGAAGAATAATAGTGGACATAGGAACAGTTATTTGTAGGTTTTCTGTAAATTTTAAATTTGAATTCATTATTACCCTTAATAATTAAAACATCTAGAAAAGGCAATGAGTTATTTTCTTCAAATTCAACAGTAAAATTTATAGAATGGGTTAAGCTATTTAATTTGCCAAGGAAATGGTGTATATCGACATTTATGTCCAAAAATGTAGATATACACCATTTTCTTGGAAAATTAAATAGCTTAGCCCATTCTATAAATTTTACTGTTGTATTTGAAGAAAATAACTCATTGCCTTTTCTAGATGTTTTAATTATTAAGGGTAATAATGAATTCAAATTTAAAATTTACAGAAAACCTACAAATTTCTGTTCCTATGTCCACTATTATTCTTCCCATCAAGATAGAGTTAAACTGCCTGTTTTCTCATCAATGTTTTTGAGAGCTTTACGAATTTGTAGTCCAGAGCAGGAAATATCCAAAATTTATGAAATAGGTACTGATTTGAAATACCCAAGAAATGTAATTGATAAATCTTTTAAAGTTGCTAGAAATACTTTTTACAATCCAAAAAGGGACTACCAGCCTTGTTCAACTAAAAATATGGTGGTTCTCCCTTACCATGAAAACTTGGTTGATATGCCTTCTCTTCTTAAGACTTTTAATATTAAAGTTGTATTCAAAAATCTTGATACAGTAAAAAAACTTTTGATAAAGAATTCCCCCCAAAATGCTGATGGATGTGTCTATAAGATTCCTTCTAAAATTTGCGATAAAGTTTATTACGGTCAAACTGATAAAAATCTCGAACTAAGATTAAAACAACATAAATATAGCATTAGAACTGGACAAGATTCCAATGCTCTATTTATTCATGTAAGAGATTTTAACCATCCAATTGATTTTCAAAAAGTTGAGAAAGTAGTATCAAGCAAGCCCATGGTCGACAGGAATATAATTGAATCTTGTTTCATAAAAAGCAGTTTTGACAATAATATGAATATTTCCTTTGGTTTATATAAATTAGATCCATTTATAATTAAAAGAATTTGGGAAGAATTTAATAATACATTGGTCAAATAATAAAATTTTTAAATTTATTATTTCTTGGATAGAATAGTTTGTTGGTGGGTTGTGTGAAGGACCTATCTAGTTCTGCCGGCGGGCCTGCTGTCTCGCGTCAGGTGCTTCTTTGTTGTGGGATCTGATAATAAGGTGTGAGCTACCCCTTTATATACCTTCCTTTGATGCTTTACTTTCATTGTTCCTTGATAATGTGAGTAGTCACGAAACGCTTGGAATTTCTCTATTCTTTCACAGTGGTTGTTTTGCATATATATACATATATATATATATATATATATATATATATATATATATATATATATATATATATATATATATATATATATATATATATATATATATATATATATACATATGTATGTATGTATATATATATATATATATATATATATATATATATATATATATATGTGTGTGTATATATATGTATATATATATATCAAACTGGCCATGTCAGTTATAACAGTGGTCAGCGCAGATGTGCGTAGGTACACACGTAGCCACGCGTTTGATTTCCACCTGGTTTAACCCTGATGGTTAGCTATAGTCGTTGATTATGACCTTTCCAAGTATGGAAATAATTTAGTGACCTCACACAAGCGTGTGTTTTATAATAATATTATGAATAATAATAATAATATTAATAATAATAATAATAATAATAATAATAATAATAATAATAATAATAATAAATGTACATCCCTCTGTGTTACATATCAATCCCCAATGTGTTAAAATTATTATTATTATTATTATGATTATTATTATTATTATTATTATTATTATTATTATTATTATTATTATTATTAGGTTAGGTTAGGTAAGGTTCGTCAGGAAACAGGACAAATGTTTCCTGACGCGGGTGTGTTACATATCAATCCCCAATGTGTTAAAATTATTATTATTATTATTATTATTATTATTATTATTATTATTATTATTATTATTATTACTATTATTATTATTATTATTATTATTATTATTATTATAGTAGTTGTAGTAGTAGACGTAGATTTTTTTCCACTTGTAATATGCTAGGTAAGGTAAGATATCATGATTATATAACTTCAACAAGGTAAGGTAATAATACAAGGTTCATCTAGCAAGGCTTGCAGCACACACCTGCTCACACAAAACATGGCAGGTTTCATGGCCTTCCGTTCCCTCGTTTATCCCGCCTCGACTCCCACTAATGAGGCAATTTAAGGTAGTTCTCTTTGTTGGACGGTGGTTACTGGGGCAGTTGCTGGTACTACAGCTCCTGTGGGTGTTACTGCAGCAGCTGCTGCCGCCGGTGCTGTCTTGTTCCTCTACTAGTGCTGCTGTTGCTGGCAATGTTGCTGCTGTGCTTCTGCTGATGCTATACTGCTGCTAAAGGTGGTGAACCTCTCACACACGCACTCGTTCGCACACACACACACACATACACACACACACACACACACACACACACACACACACACACACACACACACACACACACACACACACACACACACACACACACACACACACACAGTGAAGAGGCGGGGCCAGGAGCTCGGACTCGACCCCCGCAACCTCAACTAGGTGAGTACAACTAGGTGAGTACACACACACACACACACACACACACACACACACACCCGAAGGTGTAGGGAGGCAAAAACTAAGTGCAACAGAGAATGGAAAAGGTACAGAAGGCATAGGACCCAAGAAAACAAGGAGATTAGTAGAAGGGCCAGAAACGAGTATGCACAGATAAGGAGGGAGACCCAGCGACAGTATGAAAACGACATAGCATCGAAAGTCAAATCTGACCCGAAACTGCTGTATAGCCATATTAGGAGGAAGACAACAGTCAAGGACCAGGTGATAAGGCTGAGGAAAGAAGGTGGAGAACTCACAAGAAACTATCAAGAGGTATGTGAGGAGCTCAACACGAGATTTGAGGAAGTATTTACAGTAGAGACAGGAAGGACTCTGGGGGGACAGACCAGATGGGGACACCAGCAAGGAATACACCAACAAGTGTTGGACGACATACATACAGATGAGGAGGAGGTGAAGAAACTGATAAGGGACATCGATACCTCAAAGGCAATGGGACCGGACATCTCCCCGTGGGTCCTTAGAGAGGGAGCAGATATGTTGTGCATGCCACTTACCACAATCTTCAACACGTCCCTGGAATCTGGGCAACTACCTGAGGTATGGAAGACTGCAAGTGTAGTTCCCATTTTTAAAAAAGGAGACAGAAAAGAGGCACTAAACTATAGACCTGTGTCATTGACGTGTATAGTATGCAAAGTTATGGAGAAGATTATCAGGAGGAGAGTGGTGGAGCACCTGGAACGGAACAAGAGTATAAATGCCAACCAGCACGGATTCATGGAAGGAAAATCCTGTGTCACAAACCTTCTAGAGTTTTATGATAAAATAACAGTAGTAAAACACGAAAGAGAGGGGTGGGTTGATTGCATCTTCTTGGACTGCAAGAAGGCTTTTGACACAGTTCCTCACAAGAGATTAGTGCAGAAGCTAGAGCATCAGGCACATATAACAGGAAGGGCACTGAAATGGATCAGAGAATACCTGACAGGGAGGCAACAACGAGTCATGGTACGTAATGATGTATCACAGTGGGCACCTGTGACGAGCGGGGTCCCACAGGGATCGGTCCTAGGACCAGTGCTATTTTTGGTATATGTGAACGACATGATGGAAGGGTTAGACTCAGAAGTGTCCCTGTTTGCAGATGATGTGAAATTAATGAGGAGAATTAAATCAGATGAGGACCAGGCAGGACTTCAAAGAGACCTGGACAGACTGGACACCTGGTCCAGCAAATGGCTTCTCGAATTTAATCCTGCCAAATGCAAAGTCATGAAGATAGGGGAAGAGCACAGAAGACCACAGACGGAGTATAGACTAGGTGGCCAAAGACTGCAAACCTCACTCAATGAGAAAGATCTTGGGGTGAGTATAACACCGAGCATGTCTCCGGAAGCACACATCAATCAGATAACTGCTGCAGCATATGGGCGCCTGGCAAACCTGAGAACAGCATTCCGATACCTTAGTAAGGAATCTTTCAAGACACTGTACACCGTGTATGTCAGGCCCATACTGGAGTATGCAGCACCTGTTTGGAACCCGCACTTGATAAAGCACGTCAAGAAACTAGAGTAAGTACAAAGGTTTGCGACAAGGTTAGTTCCAGAGCTAAGGGGAATGTCCTATGAAGAAAGATTAAGGGAAATCGGCCTGACGACACTGGAGGACTGGAGGGTCAGGGGAGACATGATAACGACATATAAAATACTGCGTGGAATAGACAAGGTGGACAAAAACAGGATGTTCCAGGGAGGGGACACAGAAACAAGAGGCCACAATTGGAAGTTGAAGACACAAATGAGTCAGAGAGATATTAGGAAGTATTTCTTCAGTCATAGAGTTGTCAGGCAGTGGAATAACCTAGAAAATGACGTAGTGGAGGCAGGAACCATACACAGTTTTAAGACGAGGTTTGATAAAGCTCATGGAGCGGGTAGAGAGAGGGCCCAGTAGCAACCGGTGAAGAGGCGGGACCAGGAGCTAAGACTCGACCCCTGTAACCACAAATAGGTGAGTACAAATAGGTGAATACACACACACACACACACACACACACGTAAGAAAGCTCTCCAAGTGAAAACACCACTTGGGATCAAGGAGCAGTTCTTGACAAACAACGGATGTACATTAGACTTCACATGAGTAAGAAAAGATACTGAGCCATGTAACTACAAACAGCGTAAAACAACGACGATTTAAAGTGTAATTACGCTAAAGTACAAAATTGCGGAAATTTAAAATCCGACCATGAGAAATTGAGAACTACGGGGAAACACGAACAGTACCAGAGGCTAGTAGTGCCAACCTGTATGACCCTTGTGTCTTTAGCGCTTAGTTATGATTATAACAATTATAATATCAATGCCAACGAACATAAGTGCCACTAAGTGCCAGAGACTGACCACCAATACCACACACAAGCCGCCAGGAACCATCAAGGATTAAAATACATTAATGCACAACTTTTCACTAACCAGTTACTGAAAGGAAAAGTTTTATTAGAGTCTTTGAGATAAATGGTATAAAATACCGACAAAATGGAAAAATAGACACAAATGCAGGAGAGTGCGATCTTTAACTGACAACGTTTCGCACACACAGTGGGCTTTATCAGATCTGTTTGTGACTTGATAAAGCGCACTGTGTGGGTGAAACGTAGTCAATAAGGGATCGCATTATACAGCATTTGTCTATTTTTCCATTATTACAGTCTTGGGACGTAACCTGACTGGTAGGTTGTGAAAACACAGATGACCCTACAAATAACAAACCAGGAAACACGATCAAATATTGCAAAGGTAAATGGGTGTAGGGAGGAGACCCAGCTAGAGGAGAAGAAACTGGAGCCAGAAGAAACTACAATGAGGTGAAACTACAATGAGGTGAAACTACAATGCAAAACAAGAAAACAAACTAAACCTTCAGGATTGGTTTAGATAATGATAATAATAATAATAATAATAATAATAATAATAATAATAATAATAATATAATCCCTCATGAAGATCTATACACGGTGTATGAATAACTAAAGTGCAATAAGCGCTTGTCATTGCTTAATAATAACCCATATGGAGACAGTGACTCGAGAGATCAATTGATCTGTAAATTTCGACCCCTTTCTGGGATCCTCTTTATATTCTCCTTTCACTCGTTTATCTGCTGAAGAAGATCCCAGAAGGGGGTTGAAATATCCTGAGTTTCTGTCTCCATGTGGGTTATTATTGAGCACAGTGTATGTCATGGCAGCAGACAGACTTCTAGGTGCTGAAGTTGAATGAAAAAAAAATGAAACAGGTGAAATGAAAACCGAGCTAATTGGCTGGAAAGATTGTCGGGAAAAAATCGGGTCAGGCAATGGAGTGAGAAATGATAAACACGAACGAAACGAGCTAGCTAAACAAATAGGATACACAGGCTGGAACTCCCCACAGGGAACACCCTCTAACTCTCACTCACAAATCTTTTGCAGATCTGCTTTAATCCAGCCACGAGATTTAAGAGATAATAAAACGCACTATGCTTCAAACTTTGAACTCTTAAGAGAATCATAAACATCACCAACAGAAACACGGAACGTCCCAGGATGGTGATAATTTATCGTTTGAACGAATTTCTGCCGGATAATGCACATGAGCTAAAAAAAGAATAGCGTTATGCATATTACTGAGCAGTGAACTCCTCAGTAAGCTTTGCTTACTTCTGGCAACCAAATATATCACCGGTTCCCAAAAGATTGGTAGTTACATTGTCGGGTATAGAGAGATCGTGCAAACTCATTCGTAGTCGAGTGTAGAGAGATCACTCAAACACATTCGTAGTCGGGTATAGAGAGGTCATGGAAATTCATTTGAAGTCGGTTATAGAGATCATGCGAACTCGTTTGTAGTTGGGTACAGAAAATGCCAAATCCGAAGACATTATAACATGGAGGTACTTTATTTTGTCTCAAAACCAATTTGATATTGAGATTCACGTAGGGTAATGTAGCTTAATCGTATCCAAGCAACTTTAGATCTATCCAAATTTACATTTTTTTATTTACCAACAGTGGAATATGTCATTTCATGTTATTCAAACTATTTTTTGTCAACTGATTTTCTGGAAATCAGCTATGCTTCTGGGCTCAACATTGTCTAGGTAAACACTCGGCTTATTAAGAATACATATATGCAGTATATACATTAGTACATGCAATGCATGTGCATTTTCTAATTTATATTTTCCTTCTCTTGGCCTTTCAAGAATTCTTCGAGAAAAAAACGAGAAGTTATTCTTACGGAGTAATCACCCGGCTTGTATTGACTAAATAGTTTCACGTTCTTGATATTTATGTCAGCAACTTTTACCATTCTACCAGCAACCAGCCATGTAGGCCACATTACTCCTTCCCTCTAAACTTTTTTTCAAATAACCTCGTTCTTTCGATTTAATTTTTACATCTCATGGAATTAGATCTGTCAGATAGATAGAGGAACAGTTTACCATTCCATAAAATTAATTTTCAGTAGAGAATCTATTGAATTCGACGAGAGTAATGCTTACAGGACGCTGCAAAGATCTGTCTTGCTGGTATCTGCTACGAGCGTGCTATAAGGAAAAGTTTGAGAAGCACGTAATATCTTACGCCGAGAACGGTTTAATAGGAACGTAATGACCCCCAGGTTGTCGGGCCATGAAAATGGGATGCGACAGGAATTTGGAGGTAACGACGAAGACTTTTAATGAAACTCTAACTTCCGGGGAATTTTTCAAGAGAAATGGAAGCGTAGGCTTCGATAGAGGTAAGTTCCTGAAAGGTGTAATGAAGAGGGTGGGTTGGTGTATGTGTGTACTCACCTAGTTGTACTCACCTAGTTGAGGTTGCGGGGGTCGAGTCCGAGCTCCTGGCCCCGCCTCTTCACTGATCGCTACTAGGTCACTCTCCCCGAGCCGTGAGCTTTATCATACCTCTGCTTAAAGCTATGTATGGATCCTGCCTCCACTACATCGCTTCCCAAACTATTCCACTTACTGACTACTCTGTGGCTGAAGAAATACTTCCTAACATCCCTGTGTATATGTATATGTGTGTATATGTGTATATGTGTATGTGTGTATATATATCTACATATGCGTGTGTGTGTGTATGTGTGTGTGTGTATTGGTGCGAGTATTTTTATTTTTGTTCAGGTGTTTGTGCGAAGTAACCTAATTGGGCTCACCTTTATGTTAATGAAAGGTTCGAATTTTGGATACCGGCCCAACGAGACAGTTACCCATGAAATGTCCATTATGTGGACACCCCTAGAACACAAAAATACTTTCAAACAAATGTGTGACTCAACGGCGTTTTTTTTTTTAAGCTTCCTCCTAGGCCCCTTGTTCCTTGGTCCTCCTTTAAAACAGACTCTGTCTGCCCTAGCGAGTCCTCTGAGTATCTTGTACATCATAATAACTACTGATTCTTCTAGTTCTCACTAAATGGTTATAACTATGACCATAATTTTTAAAGGGGTGGACTGGTAAGCCAGCGGAAGGCCTCGGTCAGATGACCAAAAGCTCCAACGGCTGGCCATCTTCTAAGACCCTCGTTAAGAAACACTTGTCCTGTTTCCTGACGAACGTTACCTAACCTGGTTCTCCTCTAGGGTAGTTGTAAAGTTTAGTTCCTTTAAAATTTCTTTACAGGTCTTATCTCCGAGGGTTTTCTATGCATTTTCTCATATTTATGTACCGTATATGTTTACTCGTGTAAAGAATGTTTATATTGCTGCTGTGTACTCTGTCACTGGTTTGACATATGTCATAAACATGGCTTTATAATTCTTTGTTGAAGTTCCTGAATGCCAATTTTAACTTCATCAGATGTGCACACTTCCCCATGAATAATAGGAAAAAACGTCTCCGGTGATGTGTTTCATGTTACAGTTACTCCTTGGCACTTTTTCTTAGATGAGGTTTGCAGTTTGTGTGTACCCAGTCTGCATTCCATATCCAGTATTCTGTCTCTGACTTTCTTAACAAACTCTATGGCATTAAATTCCAATAGTCACCTCTCCAACTAGTCCTGTAGGCTGTCCAGGTCCTCACGTAACCATTCCCTGAATTCTTCCGAATTTATCAACCTCATTAGCTTTACAAACAGTGGTCTGTACTACTATTTTTTTCCAGGCACATAATTGATGTACACGAGGATCAACTTCCATCCCATGACGGATGCTTACGGGACACCAGTTGTGACGCTCATTTATTTCTCTCTCTCTCTCTCTCTCTCTCTCTCTCTCTCTCTCTCTCTCTCTCTCTCTCTCTCTCTCTCTCTCTCTCTCTCTCTCTCTCTCTCTCTCTCTCTCTGTCTCTCTCTCTCTTTCTCATACAACATCATATGCCTTTCCATTATCTAGGAAGAGACAGGTTATCCAATCCTCTATTTCCTGCCTGATACATTTGCTTGTCGTTGAACTCCGGTAAGTTCATAAGACAGGACTGGGAGAGTGTCAGACAGGGCTGTAGGAAGGGTGGCAGAGAAGGGAAATGAGATTACAGAAAATGATTTTCACTTTACCTTATTTGTTTACACTTTCTTTGAATTTTATTCGCATTCCAACATTTATTTTTCTGTAACTTATTGTAGTGATCGAGTAATATTCTGAAAGTAGTCTCTAACAGATGAGGAGGAATTTATAATTTTGTGCAGCGCGAATACTAGATTTTGCAAGACAAACCTGGAAGAGCCTTGACAAGTCTAACATATATAGACGAGTCTACACAAGTCTAACAGATTTAGACGAGTCTCGACAAGTTGAGACATGCCTGTTCTTCCTCACAGAACCAGTTATCTACACACTGATGTAAGTGGTTTAGAAAACCGATAAGTTGAAGACCGAGACTTTTATACAAAATTTCGGAATCTTTATTCCGGAAAGGCTTCGCCAGCCAGTGGCTTCCTGGTTCCATTACAGAGAAGAACAGAAGATGATGGAGGAGGTGGTGTTTGAGGTAATCAGTCCCTCAGCTTGGAGTCAATGTGTTCAGTCCATCACGCTGAGGGACTGATTACCTCAAACTCCTCCTCATCTTCCGCCGTTCTTCTCTTTAATGGACTGAAGAAGCCACTGGCTGGTGAAACGTTTCCTTAAGAAAGATTCCCAAATGTTGCACATGTGTCTCATACTTCAGGCCACCCATTGAATATTCCATGAAAAATGAGAATAATAATGATTATATAACAGGATATACAAACATGAATTAGAAATATATTTAAAAATTTCACAAAAAAAAAAAAATATCAGAAAATCATTTTATCGGCTCCAGCAATCAGAAAAACCTTCTTCAACCTAACTGGCTGTCGCACTAACGATGGCCCGAAATACGGACGAAAGAACCGAGCTTCCCATTTCGATTCCCTTTGGAAAGGGATACAATTTCATTTTGTTATCCACTATTGTTTGTATTATTTGACGTATTATAACTGTAATTACTATCATTAAAATTGTTGTTCATGAGATTTACTTAAGTTGAAAATACTTATGAGTGTCGTGAAACTAGTGCAGGGCTCTTGATCCAAAGAACCGGATCTACCCTCCTTTTTTCTAGGTTCAAACTTACTTACCTAGGCACTTCTTAATAATAATAACAATAAGAATAACAATAATGATAATATTATTATAATAACATAATGATGATGATGATAATAATAATAATAATAATAATAATAATAATAATAATAATAATAATAATAATAATAATAATAATAATAATAATAAAAACAACACCAAGAAGAAGAAGAAGAAGAAGAAGAAGAAGAAGAAGAAGAAGAAGAAGAAGAAGAAGAAGAAGAAGAAGAACAACAACAGCAACAACAACAACAACAACAGCAACAACAACAACAACAACAACAACAACAACAACAACAACAACAGCAACAACAACAACAACAACATAATAATAATAATAATAACAATAATAATAATAATAATAATAAAAGAAGGAGAAGAAGAAGAAGAAGAAGAAGAAGAAGAAGAAGAAGAAGGAGAAGAAGAAGAAGAAGAAGAAGAAGAAGAAGAAGAAGAAGAAGAACTCGTAAATAGTTAACAGTCACTTACAATCTGCAGCAGCGACGTTGAAGTGGCCGATGTGGAACTCTGAGAATGTTATCTGGATGATGTCTCCGTGAGTCCTGCCGATGGCGGTGAAGGTGAGGATGCACCTGAATGGTTCTGACGACGACCCCCCCATCAGAAGGTGAGGGCGGACGGGCGCCTGAGGTAGGCCCGCACGGGATGCTGGCGGCGCTGGAACCTCCAACTGGTAAGTGTGGTCCACGTAGCCGTAGAAGGTGCGATTACACACTGGTGGAAGGAGAGATTTGCGAGGGATGAGATGTCGAGGACGTATGTCTCACAGCAATAAAAAGGCTTTAACATGAGATGATGTAGGTAACAGCTCTAAGCTTGTCAATAAGGTTAGGAACCCTTAAGCCAGGGGTTGGCAACCTTGTTCCGCCAGAGCCCGTGTCTGCGAGCGCATGGTTTGCCACACCTATCGCCATAGTTAATAAATAGACGTAATAATAATACATGCTAAACTTTGACATATATTTAACATCATTTGAGCTGGCTGGATCCGACCCACGGTCCGTAGGTAGCTGAAGCCAACTTTGTAAAACACTTTGTAAAAAGAGAGAGAGAGAGAGAGAGAAGTGGGGTAAATGTGAAGCGTTTACTACGTATGTTCACTTATATTGTAGAAATAGAGATCAATAAAAAAATTGTTCTGGTACCAAAGAAAGAACAAGAACGAGAGGAAGAGATGCGTTGTGGTAGGAAATTAATATCACCTTCCCACGGTAGTGTACTATGGAATGCCAGACTTGGAACCCTACGCCTCTTAACTAAATATGTAAATTAACTAATATAATATGTGGAGACAAGTTTAAGGTCACTGTTGTGTTTGTGTGTGTGTGTGTGTGTGTGTGTGTGTGTGTGTGTGTGTGTGTGTGTGTGTGTGTGTGTGTGTGTGTACGTCCCTGTCTGCTTGCCTTTTTCTTTTTCTGTGGATCATGCAAATTCTCCCGGGACCAAGACCTAATTTTGATGGAAACTTGTCATCGGAGAGATTGGAGTACGAGGTGTGCCCTGGGAGATATTACTTCAATAATCCAGGAATTCGTGTCGAATTTCATCTGTTGAGTCATATTTAATGCAATATTTGGATCATTAACTAAATTAAGCATAGAAATTAACGAATCAACTTGCTAATACTCAGATATGTATGTTACATTAAGTTATATATTCCTTGAATGAGGACGTTTGGGTACATATTGGATATTTGTTTTGTTAAAATGAGTACTAATTTATTTAAATGTTTTCGCAAAGCGTATATATTGCATCCTACTTTTTTATGCCAGTCAGCTTAGCGTATATATTTTGCTTACAATGTACGATTATCATATACAGTACTGGTATATATTAAAAGGTAAATACATATGTATATTCTTGTGCGGACGGAAGACCCAGCCTTTCTTTAAAATAGGATTATACATAAGCATTTCGGAAAACATCGTTTCACGCATTTTAAACAACTGTCAAGAAAAATTGCATATCAGAAAATGGTTTTCAAATCCTTAAAAACAGAATGGAAAAGACTATTATCTCAATCTCAATATGTTTGTCTTCGAAAGAGTTCTAAAAATCGTGAAATAACTTCAATTTAGAGTTGGCAAAAGTTTGTTTCCAATGTCTAGGGGAATAGACTTGACTGCTGAGGTAGAAAAGTGGAAATGGACTCTACTGCTCTATGCAAATGATTGTTTGGGTGTCTGTTAGTCTGCTGCCTTTGTTAGTGAGAGAAAACAGGAAACAGAGAGAGAGAGAGAGAGAGAGAGGGAGGCGAGAACGAGGAACATAACTGAAATGAGATTTGTCAGAATGTAGAAACACACACACACACACACACACACACACACACACACACACACACACACACACATACACTCACACACACACACACACACACACACACACACACACAACTATAATTATATATATATATATATATATATATATATATATATATATATATATATATATATATATATATATATATATAAAATACACTGATGGCAAAAGAGGGCATGGAGTAGGGACAATAAGCAAGACATAGGCAAAAGCTGTGGAGATTTACAGGAAATCAATGAAGTAGGGGAGGGAGAAGTCAATGGTTTGTAACACAGGTGCGGATGTAAATTGGACTCAGTGACGTTGTAGGTGTGAGGTGTACGGTGAAGATAGTAGGAAGCGAAAGTGGCAGAGGGTGAGAGAGCAGCCATGGTGCAAAGTATGAATTAGAGTCAGAGAGAAACAGCTATAGGATAAAACTGGCGTGGAAGTGAGCAAACAAAAAATTCCTATTTTTTTAGGAAGACTATATACATCTTAAAATATTCGAAATACCAAATACAGGCAAACATCTCAGCTGAAGTAAACAGAGAAAACACCTTAACACTGGCGAAGCTACAGAAATAAAAGGAAAAAGGAAAGAGGGTTGTAAATAAAAAAGAAAAGTTCTGAAGAGAAACTTGATGGGATGGGAGACGAGGAAAAATAAGGCCAAAGATGAGAGGTTGGTATATGTTGCTGGGAGATTTGTGGCGAAGGAGAGATTTCCGAGAGTGTAGAGTATGCTGTGCTGGCATCATGGGGACCCTCAAGGATGGAACGCAGCCAGCAGAAGATGAGGAAAAGATAAGCAAGGGGAGAGCAAGAGAATGATTGGAGAGAGAGAACGAGAGAGAGAGAGAGCTGATGTAGGTAACAACTCTTAGCCTGTCAATAAAGTTAAGAATCCTTAACCTGTAAATAGCTTGTCAATAAAGCTAGGGATCCTTAACCTTGTCAAACCCTGTGTTAAAAAGAGAGAGAGAGAGAGAGAGAGAAAGAGAGAGAGAGAGAAGGATCCTTAACCTTGTCAAACCCTGTGTAAAAAAAAAGAGAGAGAGAGAGAGAGAGGGGGGGATAGAGAGACCTTACAAAACTAAGGCACATCTATTAATTGCTTGACACCAAAGGTTTTAAAAAAATCATTATTAAGCACAAGTTGACTCTCTTTTAGTATTCATCAGCCGGACTTGAGTCCTGAAGGTGGGAAGAGCTGTGCCTGCACTTTGAAGGAGGGGTGACGAAGGTGCAGTTTGGAGGGACATCTGAACTGCAGTATCTGCGCCCCTCTGGCAAGACAGTGATGGAGTGAATGATGGTGAAAGTGTTCCTTCTTTTTCGAGTCACCCTTCCTCGGTTTGAGAAGGCCGGTGTGTTAAAAATATTAAGAACAGCGAGCATTATGACCCATAAGAGTTTTTTTTTTATTTTTTTTTTTTTTATTATCACACCGGCCGATTCCCACCAAGGCAGGGTGGCCCGAAAAAGAAAAACTTTCACCATCATTCACTCCATCACTGTCTTGCCAGAAGGGTGCTTTACACTACAGTTTTTAAACTGCAACATTAACACCCCTCCTTCAGAGTGCAGGCACTGTACTTCCCATCTCCAGGACTCAAGTCCGGCCTGCCGGTTTCCCTGAATCCCTTCATAAATGTTACTTTGCTCACACTCCAACAGCACGTCAAGTATTAAAAACCATTTGTCTCCATTCACTCCTATCAAACACGCTCACGCATGCCTGCTGGAAGTCCAAGCCCCTCGCACACAAAACCTCCTTTACCCCCTCCCTCCAACCCTTCCTAGGCCGACCCCCTACCCCGCCTTCCTTCCACTACAGACTGATACACTCTTGAAGTCATTCTGTTTCGCTCCATTCTCTCTACATGTCCGAACCACCTCAACAACCCTTCCTCAGCCCTCTGGACAACAGTTTTGGTAATCCCGCACCTCCTCCTAACTTCCAAACTACGAATTCTCTGCATTATATTCACACCACACATTGCCCTCAGACATGACATCTCCACTGCCTCCAGCCTTCTCCTCGCTGCAACATTCATCACCCACGCTTCACACCCATATAAGAGCGTTGGTAAAACTATACTCTCATACATTCCCCTCTTTGCCTCCAAGGACAAAGTTCTTTGTCTCCACAGACTCCTAAGTGCACCACTCACTCTTTTTCCCTCATCAATTCTATGATTCACCTCATCTTTCATAGACCCATCCGCTGACACGTCCACTCCCAAATATCTGAATACGTTCACCTCCTCCATACTCTCTCCCTCCAATCTGATATTCAATCTTTCATCACCTAATCTTTTTGTTATCCTCATAACCTTACTCTTTCCTGTATTCACCTTTAATTTTCTTCTTTTGCACACCCTACCAAATTCATCCACCAATCTCTGCAACTTCTCTTCAGAATCTCCCAAGAGCACAGTGTCATCAGCAAAGAGCAGCTGTGACAACTCCCACTTTGTGTGTGATTCTTTATCTTTTAACTCCACGCCTCTTGCCAAGACCCTCGCATTTACTTCTCTTACAACCCCATCTATAAATATATTAAACAACCACGGTGACATCACACATCCTTGTCTAAGGCCTACTTTTACTGGGAAAAAATTTCCCTCTTTCCTACATACTCTAACTTGAGCCTCACTATCCTCGTAAAAACTCTTCACTGCTTTCAGTAACCTACCTCCTACACCATACACTTGCAACATCTGCCACATTGCCCCCCTATCCACCCTGTCATACGCCTTTTCCAAATCCATAAATGCCACAAAGACCTCTTTAGCCTTATCTAAATACTGTTCACTTATATGTTTCACTGTAAACACCTGGTCCACACACCCCCTACCTTTCCTAAAGCCTCCTTGTTCATCTGCTATCCTATTCTCCGTCTTACTCTTAATTCTTTCAATTATAACTCTACCATACACTTTACCAGGTACACTCAACAGACTTATCCCCCTATAATTTTTGCACTCTCTTTTATCCCCTTTGCCTTTATACAAAGGAACTATGCATGCTCTCTGCCAATCCCTAGGTACCTTACCCTCTTCCATACATTTATTAAATAATTGCACCAACCACTCCAAAACTATATCCCCACCTGCTTTTAACATTTCTATCTTTATCCCATCAATCCCGGCTGCCTTACCCCCTTTCATTTTACCTACTGCCTCACGAACTTCCCCCACACTCACAACTGGCTCTTCCTCACTCCTACAAGATGTTATTCCTCCTTGCCCTATACACGAAATCACAGCTTCCTATCTTCATCAACATTTAACAATTCCTCAAAATATTCCTTCCATCTTCCCAATACCTCTAACTCTCCATTTAATAACTCTCCTCTCCTATTTTTAACTGACAAATCCATTTGTTCTCTAGGCTTTCTTAACTTGTTAATCTCACTCCAAAACTTTTTCTTATTTTCAACAAAATTTGTTGATAACATCTCACCCACTCTCTCATTTGCTCTCTTTTTACATTGCTTCACCACTCTCTTAACTTCTCTCTTTTTCTCCATATACTCTTCCCTCCTTGCATCACTTCTACTTTGTAAAAACTTCTCATATGCTAACTTTTTCTCCCTTACTACTCTCTTTACATCATCATTCCACCAATCGCTCCTCTTCCCTCCTGCACCCACTTTCCTGTAACCACAAACTTCTGCTGAACACTCTAACACTACATTTTTAAACCTACCCCATACCTCTTCGACCCCATTGCCTATGCTCTCATTAGCCCATCTATCCTCCAATAGCTGTTTATATCTTACCCTAACTGCCTCCTCTTTTAGTTTATAAACCTTCACCTCTCTCTTCCCTGATGCTTCTATTCTCCTTGTATCCCATCTACCTTTTACTCTCAGTGTAGCTACAACTAGAAAGTGATCTGATATATCTGTGGCCCCTCTATAAACATGTACATCCTGAAGTCTACTCAACAGTCTTTTATCTACCAATACATAATCCAACAAACTACTGTCATTTCGCCCTACATCATATCGTGTATACTTATTTATCCTCTTTTTCTTAAAATATGTATTACCTATAACTAAACCCCTTTCTATACAAAGTTCAATCAAAGGGCTCCCATTATCATTTACACCTGGCACCCCAAACTTACCTACCACACCCTCTCTAAAAGTTTCTCCTACTTTAGCATTCAAGTCCCCTACCACAATTACTCTCTCACTTGGTTCAAAGGCTCCTATACATTCACTTAACATCTCCCAAAATCTCTCTCTCTCCTCTGCATTCCTCTCTTCTCCAGGTGCATACACGCTTATTATGACCCACTTCTCGCATCCAACCTTTACTTTAATCCACATAATTCTTGAATTTACACATTCATATTCTCTTTTCTCCTTCCATAACTGATCATTTAACATTACTGCTACCCCTTCCTTTGCTCTAACTCTCTCAGATACTCCAGATTTAATCCCATTTATTTCCCCCCACTGAAACTCTCCTACCCCCTTCAGCTTTGTTTCGCTTAGGGCCAGGACATCCAACTTCTTTTCATTCATAACATCAGCAATCATCTGTTTCTTGTCATCCGCACTACATCCACGCACATTTAAGCAACCCAGTTTTATAAAGTTTTTCTTCTTCTCTTTTTTAGTAATTGTATACAGGAGAAGGGGTTACTAGCCCATTGCTCCCGGCATTTTAGTCGCCTCATACGACACGCATGGCTTACGGAGGAAAGATTCTTTTCCACTTCCCCATGGACAATAGAAGAAATAAAAAAGAACAAGAGCTATTTAGAAAAAGGAGAAAAACCTAGATGTATGTATATATATATATATGCATGTGCGTGTCTGTGAAGTGTGACCAAAGTGTAAGTAGGAGTAGCAAGATATCCCTGTTATCTTAGCGTGTTTATGAGACAGAAAAAGAAACCAGCAATCCTACCATCATGCAAAACAGTTACAGGTTTTTGTTTCACAGTCATCTGGCAGGACGGTAGTACTTCCCTGGGTGGTGTGCTGTCTACAACCTCACGTAATAATAATAATAATAATAATAATAATAATAATATTATTATTATTATTATTATTATTATTATTATTATTATTATTATTATTAATTGTAAAACTAATGCAAGGTATGTTAACCTAACACTTTTAAAAATTCCTGAATTTAAAAGAAGGACAGACAACGAAACGAAAAAACACGAAAGAGAACAGAAGAGATAACGAAGCTTGGACAACATTGGAAAAAAAACACGTAAAATTCCATAGAAGAAAAAAATATGAATGGAAAACTTCATAAAAAATGGAATAAAAGAAAAAAAGGAGAACCAAGTCCAGCAACACAGGAAACGAAAAACGGGGCTTAAAATTCGGAGGAAAAAACTATGAAAAGAGGGAAAAATATATTTCGTGAAGCAAGAAACTTAGGAAAAAGGAGAAATTTCGTGAAACAAAGTATTAAAAGTAGCACACTAAAGCTGTATGAAAGTATAAGAAATACGAATGCATCATCAAAAATAGAATTGAAAGAGGGATAGCACAATCAAGGAAAAAAAAATATCACGTAAACAATATCCACCACAGTGCCACCACAGTGCCACCACAGTGCCACCACAGTGCCACCACAGTGCCACCACAGTGTCACCACAGTGCCACCACAGTGCCACCACAGTGTCACCACAGTGCCACCACAGTGCCACTACAGTGTCACCACAGTGCCACCACAGTGTCACCACAGTGTCACCACAGTGCCACCACAGTGCCACCACAGTGTCACCACAGTGCCACCACAGTGCCACCACAGTGCCACCACAGTGCCACCACAGTGCCACCACAGTGTCACCACAGTGCCACCACAGTGCCACCACAGTGCCACCACAGTGCCACCACAGTGCCACCACAGTGCCACCACAGTGCCACCACAGTGCCACCACAGTGCCACCACAGTGCCACCACAACATATACCTCTGAGAATTTTCCATTTTATAAATCTATTTCCTGTATGACCTCTAAAGGTCATACAAGAAATAGATTATAACAATAGTAGATTATAATAATAATAAATTATGATATATAATAATAATTAATTACGATAGCAGATTATAATAATAGATTATGATAATAGATTATAATAGATTATGATAACATTATAATAATAATAGATTATAATAATTTATCAATTTCATTGTATAACTCCTGACGAAGCACCGGTGGTAACAGAGCGAAAGATCTCGAACTGTTTCCATCTAGTGGCTTGTTGGTCATATTATCATCACATAGGGAAGCACTATCCTGTTGGAGTCTTACAGTTTCATGGGAATAGGAGATAATAAGGTTTGATCCCATGCAAGGAAGGAGTAACTGCATTTCCTTAGATGAAGAGCATTTCAAAAATATATAGGTAGGCCTGTTGCAGTGTTCCTTCTTTCTTATGTTCTTATGTTCTTAAGTCTCTTAAAGGGAGAAAATCATACAGAAAACGGCACCCACCACCCAAAGGCGCAGCTCACATCCGCGTCCGTCCCGTGTGAGGCCAGATCGATACCCAATATCATCAGATTCTCAAACACTTCATTTTAATTTCAAACTTCTGAATAGATTCTGGCGGAGATATTTCACTCTCTCTCGGGGAGAAGACTGTACGCTGGCACCCCCTTCTTGAGGGTGGTGACGGAAACTCAAACACTGGGAATTCTTTAGATCAAACCTGGTTGCCTACCTTTCCCATGTGATTCTTCCGGGTTTAATGCTTGTCCCTAAATATATAGTTATAATGATAATAAAAATAAATACGTGGGCAGTCTTTCTATTTTCAGTGGATGAATATGACAGTAAAATTGTTGATAATGATGGTATTTGTGATGATCGCGCTTGTGATTGTGGTGATTATGAGGATGGCAGCTGTGACTGTGGTGACTGTGATTATGGTGATCGTGACTGTGGTGATTGTGATTAGTGTGGTAGCGATCATGATGAGAGTGACAAGGTTGAGGGTGATTATGGTAATGGTGATTGCAGTGATTGTGTTTATTGCGACTGTAGCGAATGTGATTATAGTAATTGTAATAATTGTGATAATGATGATGTAAATATTAATAATAAATACTCGTAATATTAATAATAATTACTAATAATATTAATAATAATTAATCGTAATATTAATAATTTCTCGTAATATTAATAATAATTACTATTAATATTAATAATAATTTCTCGTAATATTAATAATAATTACTCGTAATATTAATAATAATTACTCGTAATAATAATAGTAATTACAATTAATTTAAAGAAAAATTCTCTGCTTTACTTTGTGACTGTGTTGAAACAAGAGACATTTGACACAAATAACCCGCACATAAAAGAGAGAAGCTTACGACGACGTTTCGGTCCGACTTGGACCATTGACAAAGTCACTTTGTGACTTTGTCAATGGTCCAAGTCTTACAACGTCGTCATGCTCTCTTTATGTGCGGGGATGTATGTATTGATTCAATCACGGTATTGTGCCTTTTTGTTATTTATTTAAGAGACATTTGACTCTAACATGGCCTATCTGAAGACATACAAAAACACATGTGTCGGATTTAACACCTGCAGGCCATTTAAATGTATCCGAGATCTCCGCGTCCCGAACATCTGCGATAACAGGCCTTCGTGGATACATACCTCACCTCTGTCTCAAAGGGGATAATACATATGTATTTTCAATTACTTAATGTCTTTCTTTCTATTCGTTTTACTTTATATGTAAATTCGTGAAAGAGCTTAGACGCGCTGGATTTGTCATTTGTGCTGCATTTAAAAAGGGTGGGGGAGGGGGGATCTTGATCCAGCCAATTAGCACTGTCCTCCCGTTCCTCGTATCAAGCTTTGTTATTTACCCTTCCCCATAGATATAATTATTTTATTACACAAGAGGAATTACCAACGGGTCCTGGCTGTCTTAAAGTTCCTTACGTTGGTTCCTGATCAAAAAGGTTGTGGTGCCTACTTTCAAGTGCGTGAGTATAGTGCCAGTAGCCTGGTTGATCAGGCAGTCGACCAGGAGGCCTGGTCAGGAGGCATGGTAAGGGACCGGACCTCGGTAGTGGTGGTGGGGGGAGGCGACTCCCGAAATGATCTTCAGGTAACAAAGATCTCACAAAAATCATGGTTGGTGATGTCAGTTGGAGAGAAATTTTTAAAAAGATCACGAGGATTGACCTTAATCGTCATATATCACGTTTATTCAGATGAAAACGAAAAAGAACGTTATCAAAAAAAAAAAAAAAAAAAAAAAAAAAAAAGACGAGATAGAAAAAAAAAAAAAAAAAGAGAGAGAGAGAGAGAGAGAGAGAGAGAGAGAGAGAGAGAGAGAGAGAGAGAGAGAGAGAGAGAGAGAGAGAGAGAGAGAGAGAGAGAGAGAGAGAGAGAGAGAGAGAGAGAGAGAGAGAGAGAGAGAGAGACTTTCTTGGTTTCCCTGCCCCCCCTCTCATCTGCGACTGCTTGACAGAGTAGAGAACAGAGCAAGACGTCTCATCTCTCGCCTGGACCCATCCTGGACAGATCTGTCATTTCAGCAGAGCCTTCAACATAGGAGGGATGTGGGTGGCCTTACTGTTATGTACAAGGCCAATATTGTCAAAGTACCACACTTGGATCCACTTCGAGGACAGCGTGAAACAAACTTTTATGCCACAAGACGGGCAGAAAGCAGCAACTTCCTCTGGCTGTACCCTTCTCCAGAACATCACTCCATCTGAGATCATACATACCCAGGATGACTCAGTATAGGAAAACATTCGTACAGCATAATGATGTCAACGAGATAAAAGTCAGTTGATCAAATGAAAATGCTGGCCCACAGATGGCTCCAACTTCATCCTGTTCCCTACTTGTATGTCTCATAACAATAAAAATGCTTTCAAATGAGCTGATGTAGGTAACAGCTCTTAGCCTGCCAATAAAGTTAGGAATCCTTAACCTGTAAATAGCTTGTCAATAAAGCTAGGGATCCTAACCTTGTCAAACCCTGTGTAAAAAAAAAAAGAAAAAAAAGAATACAGGAGCGCAGGTACACGGGTGGATGGGGGATGGAAGAGTGTGCAGGAGAGGTGGGAGGGCGCACACAGAGGAGGTCCAGAATGACAGATATTACTTTTTTTTCTCTCCTTCCGATTCTGTGTTGCACGGTGACTATTTTCCGAAGAACTGAACTTCATATTTAGGAGACTTTATGAAGAAAAATTCGACAGTATATATATATATAT
>NC_091336.1:20214805-20289805 GCF_038502225.1 Cherax quadricarinatus
TATTTTTTTTATAATTTAATTTAGGGAAGTACCACCTCTATAGCTGGAATGGGGACCCTCATCCTCAGAGAAGACAATAAACGTACCTCAGTGAAAACTCAAGGTTCTCCCCGGAGCTGTTTGAATATTTTCTTCTCCTACCACCCCCTATATATTTTTTATTCTATGTGAACATTTATTAATAAACAAAATACATTTACAGAAAAGAACATAAACATGAATACAATGGCACAATGTATCAAAGATCATGAATTTCCTCCAGCTCCTCCGAGGCTGGACGTGAGCCAAGTATGCAGCAAACATTTCCCCTCTGGATGGCGACGCTGAGGCGCTGGATCATATATTTATATATATATTTATATATATACATATATATACATACATATATATATACATATATACATATATATATATATATATATATATATATATATATATATATATATATATATATATATATATATATATATATATATATATATACATATATTTAATATGTTATATACATATATTTAATGTGTGCATGTTTGTGTGTGTAATAGAGTGCGAGACAGATGAAAATGCAATAAGGGTGATAAAATCATTCTTTCCTAAAAAAACAAGAGGTTTTAGAAGTGATTTTGAACACAGAAAACATGAAAACAAGGGAGCCGAGGGCGCTGCTTCATTTCCGGTAGGAACGGCGTTTATACACCAGCGAACGGCTCAAAAGCCTTAGCAGGCCGACGCCTTTTAGTCTCTCCACTAAAGAGCGAGGAATATTTCTTTTAAACTTTTTTCTTATACTTTCTTCAAAGTCACCGGAACACTTGAGGTGGGACCTGAGTTTGAGTTTACGGAATATGTTGTTGGAATTCCCCCTCTCTGTCTGGAGTACATCTTGAAGTGGATAGTTCGGTTATGAGAAATATTTTCCTTTCTAGAGTGCCTTGGAGGAGTTTTGGCTCAAAGAGAAAGCCTCGTGTCTTTTTCTCGGATCGTATCTGATTCTCAGACTTTGTATGATCCCATGTTGGTTTAGCACTTCCGCCTGAATATTATAATAACATCTATAACAAAATGTTTAAGGTTTTTCTCTATTTTTTGAAGATTTTTTTTTTTACCTTAACAAGAGTTCTTAAGGTAACCCACATCCATTAATTTACAGTTGGGGCTTTAAAGACTATTAGTCCCATCTTTCCCATCGAATACCATTAATGACTTTAATCTCTTAATAAACAATAGAAGTTTCTGTTGTATCCTAACTTCTACGCTTTAACTTTCAAAATAAACAAATCTCATTGACGTTTCCGGTGACTAAAGACGAGAAAAGTTGGAGTCGGTATAAGCCAAGATATATTACTGCGGTTTTTCCTCCTGTCGCCACTGCCATCTGGATGGTGTGAGATAGAACGAACACACAATACCTACCGAATCCTCAGTCTTTCAGTCTTGATTTATAAATCCACACAGCGTCCTAAGTGAAACATGAGATGGATCCCGTGAGACAGAGGGATAGTGATTTACAGTGTGGGATTATACATGCTACGCCAGGCTGACTCCCACGACACGTTGCGTGGATCTTGCAGGGATTTACCCTTCTAGTGGTTTTTGCCTCGAGCGTTTGAAGATTTTACTTGGGGTCTTGTCTTGGAGTTTATTCTGACCGAGTGTATACTTAAGAACATAAGAACATAAGAAAGAAGGAACACTGCAGCAGGCCTACTGGCCCATGCGAGGCAGGTCCAATTCTACCATCGGCTTAAGCCAACGCCCTAACCTAGTCAGGTCAGGTCACATTCACTTAAGGAAGGAGCACAGCATCTGACCTAGTACCACAAGCTAGTCAGGTCCAACTCACACCAACTCATGTATTTATCTAACCTATTTTTAAAACAACACAACGTCCTAGCTTCTATGACGGTCCTCGGGAGTTTGTTCCACTCATCCATAACTCGATTACCAAACCAGTGCTTTCCTATATCCTTCCTGAAGCTGAATTTTTTCAACTTAAATCCATTGCTGCGAGCCCTGTCTAGGCTATATATTCTTAGCACGCAATTTACATCCCCTTTACTTATTCCTGTTTTCCATTTATACACCTCAATCATATACCCCCTAATTCTACGCCTCTCCAGAGAGTGCCGATTCAGGGCCCTCAGTCTATCCTCTTAGGGAAGATTTCTGACACATGGGATCAACTTCGTAATCCTCCTCTGTACGTTTTGCAGAGCATTTATATCCATTCTGAAATATGGTGACCAGAACTGTGCAGCATAATCTAAATGAGGCCTAACCAAGGATATATAGAGTTGAAGAACAACCTGAGGACTTCTATTATTTATACTTCTTGATATTAAACCAAGGATTCTGTTAGCTTTATTGCAAACACTTATGTACTGTTGTCTTGGTTTCAGATTACTGCTAACCAGAACTCCTAAATCCTTTTCGCAATCAGTCATATTATGATTTACATAATTTAGCACATATGTGGCATGGTTATTTTCCTGTCCAACATTTAGAACTTTACATTTGTCTATATTAAACTGCATCTGCCACTTCTCCGACTATTGCATCAGTCTATTCAAATCATCCTGGAGTGCTCTAATGTCCTCATTAGAATGAATTCGACGGCCTAGTTTAGTGTCATCAGCAAATTTGCTTATGTCGCCATTTGTTCCCTCATCTATTTCGTTTATGTAAATTGTGACCCCTGTGGAGCACCGCTTATGACGTGCCCCCTTTCTGATTTCTCCCCATTTATGCAAACTCTCTGCTGCCTATTTGTCAGCCATGCCTATACCCAAGAAAAAATTTCCCCTCCTATTCCGTATGCCTTAAATTTTCTCAATAGCCTCTGATGTGGAACCCAATCGAAAGTCTTACTGAAGTCCATATACACAATATCATATTCAATAACATGATTTATTTCCTCAAATACCTTAGTGGAAAAAGTTAGTAAATTTGTAAAACGGGAACGTACCTTTGTAAAACCGCGCTGAGAATAATGAATCAATTTATGCCTTTCGAGAAAGCATAAATCGATTAATGAATCTCAGCACGGTTTTACAAAGAGACGTTCTTGTCTAACGAATTTACTAACTTTTTTTCACTAAGGTAATGAAAGAGTTTAAGATCGAGAAGGAAATCTGTTATGTTGAGGAGTATAAGCAACCTCCACACGCAAGAAAGCAAACACACACACACACACACACACACACACACACACACACACACACACACACACACACTGTTTGCAGATGACGTGAAGTCGATGAGAAAAATTCAATCGGACGAGGACCAGGTAAAGCTACAAAGGGATCTGGACAGGCTGCAGGCCTGATCCAGCAACTGGCTCCTGGAGATGAATCCTACCAAGTGCAAAGTCACGAAGATTGGAGAATGGCAAAGAAGTCCGCAGACGGAGTACAGTCTAGGTGGGCTAGAGACTACAAACCTCATTCGAGGAGAAGGATCTTGGGGTGAGTAAAACACCGGGCACACATGAGGCGAGTATCAACCAAATAACTGCTGCAGCATACGGGTGCCTATTAAACCTAAGAACAGCATTCTGGCATCTCAATAAGGAATCGTTCAGAACCCTATACACCATGTAAGTTAGGCCTATATTGGAGTATGCCCTACCAGTTTGGAACCCACACCTAGCCAAGCACGTAAGGAAACTAGAGAAAGTGCAAAGGTTTGCAACAAGACTAGTCCCGGAGCTAAGGGGCAGGTTAAGGGAAATCAACCTGACGACATTGGAAGACAGGAAAGATAAAGGGGATATGATAACGACATACAAAATTCTGAGAGGAATCGACAAGGTGGACAGAGACAGGGTGCTCCAGAGATAGGACACAACAACAAGGGAACACAGTTGGAAGTTGAAGACTCAGATGAATCACAGGGATGTTAGGAAATATTTCTTCAATCACAGAGTTGTCAGGAAGTGAAATAGTCAGGAAAGCGATGTAGTGGAGAGTGATTTAGCGGAGGCAAGGTGCATACATAGCTTTAAGAAGAGGTACGATAACGCTCTTAGAGCAGGAAGAGAATAGACCTAGTAGCGACCAGCGAAGAGACGGGTCCAGGAGCTGTGATTCGAATCCTGGAACTACAAATAAGTGAGTACACTCACACTCACACACATAGGATCCGTACATAGGTTTAAGAAGAGGTATGATCAGGCTTCTGAAGAGGGAGAGAGTGGACCTAGCAGCGACTAGCGATGCAATTGAGTACACACACACACACACACACACACACACACACACACACACACACACACACACACACACACACATACACACACACACACACAGGATATACACTAGACAGGCTGGACACGTGGTTCAGCAACTAGTTACACGAGTTTAACCCAGGCATATGTAAAGTCATGAAAATCGGGGAAGAGAAAAGAAGACCCTAGACAGAGTATAGACTAGGTGGCCATAGACTGCAAACCTCACTCAAGGAGAAAGATGAGTATAATACCGAGTATAATATTATAATAACAAGTATAATTAATACCCAGCACGTCTCCGGAAGCACACATCAACCAGATAACTGCTGCAGCATATGCGCGCCTGGCAAACCTGAGAATAGCGTTCCGATACTTCAGTAAGGAATTGTTTAAGACACTGTACACCGTGTACGTCAGGCATACTGGAGTATGCAGCACCAGTTTGGAACCCACACCTGGTCAAGCATGTAAAGAAATTAGAGAAAGTGCAAAGGTTTACAACAATGTTAGTTCCAGAGCTATGAGGAATGTCCTACGAAGAAAGGTTAAGGGAAATAGGCCGGACGATGCAGGAGAACAATAGAGATAGGAGAGACATGATAACGACATAGAAAATACTGCGAGGAATAGATAAGGTGGACAGTGACAAGATGTTCCAAAGAGGGGACACAGAAATGAGGGGTCACGATTGGAAGTTGAAGACTCCGATGAGTCAAAGGGATGTTAGGAAGTATTTCTTCAGTCACAGAGTTGTCAGGAAGTGGAATAGTCTGGAAAGTGAGGTAGTGGAGGCAGGAACTATACATAGCTTTAAGACGAGGTATGATAAAGCTCATGAAGCAGGGAGAAAGAGGATCTAGTAGCGATCAGTGAAGAGGCGAGCCCTGGAGCTGAGTCTCGACCCCCTGCAACCACAAATAGGCGAGTACAAATAGGTGTTTACACACACACACACACACACACACACACACACACACACACACACACACACACACACGCACACACACACACACACACACACACACACACACACACACATACACACACACACACACACACACATAAGGAATCATTCAGGACCCTGTACACCGTGTATGTTAGGCCCATATTGGAGTATGCGGCACCAGTTTGGAACCCACACCTAGCCAAGCACGTGAAGAAACTAGAGAAAGTGCAAAGGTTTGCAACAAGACTAGTCCCAGAGCTAAGAGGTATGTCCTACGAGGAGAGGTTAAGGGAAATCAACCTGACGACACTGGAGGACAGGAGAGATAGGGGGGACATGATAACGACATACAAAATACTGAGAGGAATTGACAAGGTGGACAAAGACAGGATGTTCCAGAGATTGGACACAGTAACAAGGGGACACAGTTGGAAGCTGAAGACACAGATGAATCACAGGGATGTTAGGAAGTATTTCTTCAGCCACAGAGTAGTCAGTAAGTGGAATAGTTTGGGAAGCGATGTAGTGGAGGCAGGATCCATACATAGCTTTAAGCAGAGGTATGATAAAGCTCACGGCTCAGGGAGAGTGACCTAGTAGCGATCAGTGAAGAGGCGGGGCCAGGAGCTCGGACTCGACCCCCGCAACCTCAACTAGGTGAGTACAACTAGGTGAGTACACACACACACACTATATATATATATATATATATATATATATATATATATATATATATATATATATATATATATATACAAAGAAACACATTGTAAAAGGCTTGAATTCAAGAATATAATGATGGAGGCTCTTTGAACAATATACCGAGCAAATGTTCCACCAATTCTCAAATACGTTGCGGTGTGGAATACGGTGTTGAACCCAAATCTAATAAAACACACAAAGAAATTTGAAAAGGTACAAAAATTTGCCCCGAGGATGATACCGCAACTGAGAAAAGAATGACTGCACGACCCGAATCTCCTGATGCTACAGAGAAGTGAGACTGTATGATCACAACACAATATACGGTAGTTAGGAGAAGGAAAGACCCGGTGTTTAGCATTAAACCAGAACTAGATGGCAACAATAGCAACTGAATACGTGGTTGGATGGAGACTACCAGAGACACTTAGCGACGTGTTCATTATAAGAAAAACAATGAGTGAGGATGACTGGGTGTAAGAAGGTCCGGCCTAGCATGGGCTAGTAAGCCTATTGTAGGGCTTCCCTAATTCTTATACTTTTATTTATATTGCATCCTTTTTTTTTTTGAGTTTCTCAAACGTAATCTGAGGAGAAATTCAGAGAGAAGCTTAATGTAAAAACGAGAGACATGAAAATAAGAGATGAATATATCCTCATATTTCAAAATGTAATGACAGTTTTGTTACAACAATAATTGGAACTAATCTTCAATTTCTTTCTATAATGTTAAGGTGATCTAAAAAATTTAATTCGCCTGCAAGTCACCAATTACAATAAAATCATAGCAAATAATAGATCAATCAATAAAAACTTGAGTGAATACTAAAGTGTAATGAACACTTGTCAGTGTTCAATAATAACCCACACGGTGAATATTAAAATGGTATAAAATACCGACAGGTTGTTAGGTAAGACACATATGCAACAGTTAGGTATTTTTATTTCGAAACGTTTCGCCTACACAGTAGGCTTCTTCAATCGAGTACAGAAAAGTTGATAGAAGAGACGTGAAGACGATGTAATCAGTCCATCACCCTTGAAGTTTTGAGGTGGTCAGTTCCTCAGTCTGGAGAAGAGTATTGTTCCATAGTCTGAAACAATATGACTATGGAACAATACTCTTCTCCAGACTGAGGGACTGACCACCTCAGAACTTCAAGGGTGATAGACTGATTACATCGTCTTCACGTCTCTTCTATCAACTTTTCTGTACTCGACTGAAGAAGCCTACTGTGTAGGCGAAACGTTTCGAAATAAAAATACCTAACTGTTGCATATGTGTCTTACCTAACAACAATAACCCACATGGAGACAATCTTCGAAGACTGATTGATCTGTATGTTTCGACCCACTTCTGGGGTCTCCATCCGCTGAAGAGGATCCTAGAAAGGAGTCGAAATATGCAGATCAATTAATCTTCAGAGTTTCTGTCTTCTTGTGAGTAATTATTGAATAAAAAACTAGAGTATATAAGTAAAAAACTCAGAATATGAGAGGAAAACTTTTTATGAAAACATTCGATTTCTTTACACACTCAAGGGATCTCAATGGATTCTCTTTCATAGAGGAATAAGAGGATCAGAGTCCACAAACTGCTGCAGGACTGCGGGATCCGTCCCGTTCAAATACTCTTTAATGGATTCCGAATATATTTTTTTATAACCTCCTCCTGATCTTCGAATTCATTTCACACAGAGAAATGTACCTGATATTTCTACTGATTGTCATGGTAATAGAAACGACCCAGTTGCAACGAGAAATAAAGTATAAATACTGTATTTCGCCTGAATTTAAATGGGGGGATATGCACCATTATTAAATATCTTTTTTTGTACAACTTATCGGAAGTGACAAAAATTAAGGACAATAATAAGATAGTCGAGCGAGAAAGAGATACTAGTACAGTATAATGTGATTCTTTATTGATAACGTTTGGCCCACTCAGTAGCAGTAGACTTCATCAAGTCAACACCCCCTGTGTGGGCGAAACGTTGTCAATGATGCATCACACTGTTGTGTATTGATGTCCTTTTGTCTATTATGACGGTATCTTATACCACGTCCCTTTTCATAAGACAGTCAACTAGATTCCCTATTGAACAATGTGACGTGATAAAGAGAGGGCACAAAGAGAAAAAACATTTAATTAGGAAAACATTTCGAGCTGTGAAGAGCTTCATCGAGCTTGATAAAGACCTACACAGGACGAAACAGCCCGTTAAAAGAATGTCCTACAACATGTTTTTTTTTTTTCCACACTTTTGTTGAGAAGATTTTTTATAAATGAAGTCCGCCTTATTTACTTTTGTTTGATATTTACAATTTATTTTACATTAAATATTAATTTATGTTTCGTAACTATGGATGACCCAGCACAGCCAGCCAGAACAGCGACCAAACACAGCCAGCCACCAGCACCATCTTACAAACACAGCCAGCAACCAACACCAGCTAACAAACACAGCCAGTCGCCAACACCAGCTAACAAACACAGCCAGTCACCAGCACCAGCTAACAAACACAGCCAGTCACCAGCACCCACCAGTAAACAAACAGCCAGCCACCAACACCAGCTAACAAACACAGCCAGTCACCTGCACCAGCTAACAAACAGCCAGTCACCAACACCAGCTAACAAACACAGCCAGTCACCAGCACCCACCAGCAAACAAACACAGCCAGTCACCTGCACCAGCTAACAAACAGCCAGTCACCAACACCAGCTAACAAACACAGCCAGTCACCAACACCAGCTAACAAACACAGCCAGCAACCAACACCAGCTAACAAACACAGCCAGCAACCAACACCAGCTAACAAACACAGCCAGCCACCAACACCAGCTAACAAACAGAGCCAGTCACCAGCACCCACCAGCAAACAAACACAGCCAGTCACCAGCACCCACCAGCAAACAAACACAGCCAGTCACCTGCACCAGCTAACAAACAGCCAGTCACCAACACCAGCTAACAAACACAGCCAGTCACCAACACCATCTAACAAACACAACCAGTCACCAGCACCATCTAGCAAACAGCCAGTCACCAACACCAGCTAACAAACACAGCCAGTCACCAACACCATCTAACAAACACAGCCAGTCACCAGCACCATCTAACAAACAGCCAGTCACCAGGACCAGCTAACAAACACAGCCAGTCACCAACACCAGCTAACAAACACAGCCAGTCACCAACACCATCTAACAAACACAGCCAGTCACCAGCACCATCTAACAAACAGCCAGTCACCAGGACCAGCTAACAAACACAGCCAGTTACCACCACCAGCTAACAAACACAGCCAGTGACCAACACCATCTAACAAACACAGCCAGTCACCAGCACCATCTAACAAACAGCCAGTCACCAGGACCAGCTAACAAACACAGCCAGTCACCATCACCAGCTAACAAACACAGCCAGTCACCAACACCATCTAACAAACACAGCCAGTCACCAGCACCATCTAACAAACAGCCAGTCGCCAGGACCAGCTAACAAACACAGCCAGTCACCATCACCAGCTAACAAACACAACCAGTCACCAGCACCATCTAACAAACAGCCAGTCACCAGGACCAGCTAACAAACACAGCCAGTCACCATCACCAGCTAACAAACAGCCAGTCACCATCACCAGCTAACAAACACAGCCAGTCACCAACACCATCTAACAAACACAGCCAGTCACCAGCACCATCTAACAAACAGCCAGTCACCAGGACCAGCTAACAAACACAGCCAGTCATCATCACCAGCTAACAAACACAGCCAGTCACCAACACCATCTAACAAACACAGCCAGTCACCAGCACCATCTAACAAACAGCCAGTCGCCAGGACCAGCTAACAAACACAGCCAGTCACCATCACCAGCTAACAAACACAACCAGTCACCAGCACCATCTAACAAACAGCCAGTCACCAGGACCAGCTAACAAACACAGCCAGTCACCATCACCAGCTAACAAACAGCCAGTCACCATCACCAGCTAACAAACACAGCCAGTCACCAACACCATCTAACAAACACAGCCAGTCACCAGCACCATCTAACAAACAGCCAGTCACCAGGACCAGCTAACAAACACAGCCAGTCATCATCACCAGCTAACAAACACAGCCAGTCACCAACACCATCTAACAAACACAGCCAGTCACCAGCACCATCTAACAAACAGCCAGTCACCAGGACCAGCTAACAAACACAGCCAGTCACCAGCACCATCTAACAAACAGCCAGTCACCAGGACCAGCTAACAAACACAGCCAGTCACCAACACCAGCTAACAAACACAACCAGCCACCAGCACCATCTAACAAACAGCCAGTCACCAGGACCAGCTAACAAACACAGCCAGTCACCAGCACCATCTAACAAACAGCCAGTCACCAGGACCAGCTAACAAACACAGCCAGTCACCATCACCAGCTAACAAACACAACCAGCCACCAGCAGCACCTGACAAACAACACTTTTGTAACCGCCTTCAACATCATCACTGTAACTTTAAAACAAAAGAAAAAGTATAAACGAAATATGATATAGAAGAATAATAAGATAAACGAAGAACAGAAGAATAAGAATTCGATGTATATGAAAGTTAAGGAGGAAAAAAAGAAGACTAAGAAGACAAATAAGACAAGAGGCGAATAATAAAACGAAGAAGAAGAGGGAGAAAGCAATAATTTGTGTCCCGCAAGGATTGCTTCTCCTACCCTGTACAGCAGCCATAAATTCTTGAGCCTTGCTGACTTGAATCGTGTCGAATATATCTCGGAAACCGGAGTTATTCTGTCCTTTCCCGCCTTCCCTGGGTCCTTCCTTCTTCTATGCCTCTCTCCCTCCTTTATTCCCCTCCTGCTGCACTTAATCCAACTCTTGCTTCCTCCGTTTTACATTAAACCTCTCTCTGCCTGTGTCTCTGTCTCTCTGTTTATCTCTGTCTCCCTCTGTCTCTCTGTTTCTCTCTCTCTCTCTCTCTCTCTCTCTCTCTCTCTCTCTCTCTCTCTCTCTCTCTCTCTCTCTCTCTCTCTCTCTCTCTCTCTCTCTCTCTCTCTCTCTCTCTCCTCTCTCTTTCACCAGACCCGGTGGCCTGGTGGCTAAAGCTCCCGCTTCACACACGGAGGGCCCGGGTTCGATTCCCGGCGGGTGGAAAAATTTCGACACGTTTCCTTACACCTGTTGTCCTGTTCACCTAGCAGCAAATAGGTACCTGGGTGTTAGCCGACTGGTGTGGGTCGCATCCAGGGGGACAAGATTAAGGACCCGAATGGAAATAAGTTAGACAGTCCTCGATGACGCACTGACTTTCTTGGGTTATCTTGGGTGGCTAACCCTCCGGGGTTAAAAATCCGAACGAAATCTTATCTCTCTTATCTTATCTTCCACCCACTTCCCCTGCTTCTCTACATCATTTCAACTGGTTCTTCTTTCCTCTCTTCATCATTCGTTTCCACCTACCTTTACCTCATTCTTTTCCTAACTGTTTCTCTACCTTCCTCCCTGCCTCTCATCCTCTCTTCCCTCGGTTTTCCCTGTCTATCTCGCTCCCATCCTCTTTACTTTCTTTTAATCCTTTCTTCATCACTCATTAGATCATTTTCTTTCCCCCTACATCTCTTCTTTATCTCCCTTACCTCCAACATTCTCTCTCTCTTCTTTCCTATTTCCCTCTTACTCCTCTCTTCCACTATACTCGTACTTTCTTAACTCATTCTTTAAAATATCCGAAATGAGCACATTAACTATATATTAATATGCAGTATATTATGTTATTTTTAAATCATCGACAAACATAACTCATAATATGAAAGTAAGTAAAAAAAGATAAATTGCTTTCAAATGTGTCTCTTTCAAACGTAGAGAAAAGCAATGAAAAACTTGCAGGAATTCGCAATTTAAATTTCAAACTCAAACTAGAGATGAAATTAGACGATGTTTCGCTCCTTCCTGTACGTTCACCAAGTCGCGAGATAACAGTCCAGCACGGATGGATAGGTCTAAAAAAATAGGCGGAATATCCATATCAAGCGATATGGAAAGGAAACATACAGATAAAAGCGTCAATTATGAGACTGTTATTATATTTTTAGTGATATGATAAACCCATAAGAGTTATATAAGGAATGGGAAATTGGCGATTATCAAAGGAAGGTTATCTACAGTTCCTTTGATCAGACAATATATATGTATGGAAAACATTTATAAGATTGCTAGTTCAATTTCAAGGATACTTTTCGCTTCCCTGGTGGGCAAAACGCATCAATAAATATCTTTCTATGTCAAACCTGTCTTTCTCATACCCTGGAAACATGTCCCTCGAGGAGCTCAATTATGACAGCGAATTTATTTTCAATAAGAAAAGTAAAAAAAAAAAAAAACACGTGTTTGCTGCAGCAACGTCTTAAAGGTCACTGGTAAATCATCTTCGACTCATAAATCGTAAGAGCCAGACGCTACTCGAAACCACAAAATTTATTGACTTCTCGCGACCCAGAGTCATGACAGCAATGCCGGAGGAACAACTCCAGGGAGGAACATGTACTCCCATTCACACGAGTATTCACTCTCATGAACAACTTGGGGAGAAAAACTTGCACTCGCATTTGTAAGTAAATCGAGAAGAAAATGCTTGCACTCGCATTTGTAAGTGAATTGAGAAGTAGATGCTTACAATTGCAGCTGAAAGTGAATTGAAAAGAGCTTGTAGTACATAAGAACATAAGAATGGAGGAACACTGCAGAAGGCCTACTAGCCCATGCGAGGCAGGTCCTTATCAAAACGATCTCTACCTATAGCTACCCAAGAAATAACTCCCGTACCCAATGACACCAATCAAACCCAGATCCTCCCACTCATAAAAACATAAGAATGGAGGAACACTGCAGAAGGCCTACTGGCCCATGCAAGGCAGGTAGTAGAAGTAGTCACGATATTCCCAGATCAGTGTACGCGTGTAGGTCACTCAGCGCTCGTACCAATAAAAAAAGTAATGATATACAACTCTTACACAATAATAATGAAGATTAAATTAATTAACAATAAAAAAACACAAACACGCGAAGAACGCTGAACGCAAATAAATACTGTCAGTGATGAAAGAGCATGCGCTGGCTTTAGCAAGTTCAGAAGCGCATGCCCCCAGCATTTACAAGTTCAGAAGCGCATGCACTCGCATTTACAAATTGCAGATAAGCACGAATGCTTTCCCCTGCCGCCATTACTCCCTGGTGTTCTCCCACGGTCGAGTGGTTCCGGCGCCTTGCCATTGCAAGGCGTATAAATCACAGATATTTCTTTATCATGGCGTATGCAAGAATGTAAATAGGAAATTCTGGTACAGTGGGAAGCAAGCGAGAATATAATATCATTGTGTTGAAAACGCCACATACAAGAGAATAACTTAACACACACACATACACGCTTTCTCTCTCTCTCTCTCTCTCTCTCTCTCTCTCTTTTTTTTTTTTTTTTTTTTTTTTACACAGGGTTTGACAAGGTTAAGGATCCCTAGCTGTATTGACAAGCTAAGAGCTGTTACCTACATCAGCTCATTTGAAAGCATTTTTATTGTTAAGAGACATACAAGTAGGGAAAAGGATGAAGTTGGAGCCATCTGTGGGCCAGTATTTTCATTTGATCAACTGACTTTATCTCGTTGACATCATTATGCTGTACGAATGTGTTCCATACTCGAGTCATCCTGGGTATGTATGATCTCAGATGGAGTGATGTTCTGGAGAAGGGTACAGCCAGAGTGAAGTTGCTGCTTTCTGCCCGTCTTGTGGCATAAAAGCTTGTTTCACGCTCTCTCTCTCTCTCTCTCTCTCTCTCTCTCTCTCTCTCTCTCTCTGATATATATATATATATATATATATATATATATATATATATATATATATATATATATATATATATATATATATATCATATATTTCTTATATATATATTATATACATATATATATATATATATATATATATATATATATATATAACTATATATATATATATATATATATATATATATATATATATATATATATATATATATATATATATATATATATATATATATATATATATATATATATATATATATATATATATATACTGTATATTGCTCTATCTTCTTCCTTATTTTGTTAATATATTTGTTAGTCTTCATGTATATAGAAATCAAGGAAGTTGTAATAATGTTTAAGTAAACACTATCGTGTGGTACAACGGAGCTTCAACTCAACAAATACTCAGGAACCAATATTTCTGTTGACTCAGCGGCAAGTGCAGAGAATCAGGGGCACAATAAGTCGACCAGAGAAATCAACCTATAACAATATTTCGTGAAGTTCGTGATGCGAATACACAGCCTCATTACTTCAGAAGAGTATAATTCATAAAGACTTTCATTCCAAAAGTTTTATGTGTACATTTGTAAATGTGCGTGCGTGTGTGTGTGCGTGTGCGGGTGCGGGTGCGTGTGCGTGTGTGTGTGAGAGTGTGTGTACGTGTTTGTGTGTTTGTTTTGTCCGGCTCTCAACCTCCTCGCTAGAAACTTTAATCCAGCTCTCCTCGTCAGTGTTTGTCTAGGTGTTTCAAAAGCCATTGGCAAATATCAACATTAGACTCCCGTCCTTGAGACTTCAGCCTTTGTATTTTCCTTCTTCCTTTGATCTCTTGTTTTCTGCCTTACCGCAGAGTTCGCCAGACCCGACTACTTTTTTTGATTAATCCTGAACGGCTTCAAATATTTTTTTTTTCTACTACACAAAGAAAGAACGTAAATAAAAAATGTTTTATATGTAACACAGAAAAGTGCTTTTAATATAAAAAATCCCTTACAATGACTGTTTTATATCGGATAAATTTTCTTAACGCATGTTTTAATCACAATGACATCGTGAGTAAATTCTGAAATATATTTAAGTAAAACTTGCAGTTTTTTTCCCCCGCTTATATTCTGAGAGAAGAATAAAAAAATTACAGCTTTTGGAAAAGACGTGACCAGCATTATTCCCCCACAATACTGTATTGTGTACACTCATGAAAATACATAATTAGCTGTGCATAAACATACGCTATATACGAATACAAGCGTAAAATATATTGTTCACAGGCAGAAACAAAAGCACATGGGGAAAAAAATAGAACCACTCTTATTTTATCAGAACACTGCTTAAGAGGGTCCCAGTATTATGTCGAAATATAAATTACTCTTTTTCACCAGCGATTATATTGTCATCATGTTCCTGCCATCGATCAGACCTGATAGTCTCTTATTTCCTAAGCGCTACATGACTCATAGAGAATTTTGCATTCATTATGAATCCTTAGGTAAAAAAGACACCTGCAACTAATGTGACGTTTTACTGTGGAAACGTTTCGCCCTACAGGAGCTTTGTCAAGAAAATATTCCTGGAGAGCCAAACGTTGCCACAATAAAATGCCACATTATTTCACATGTTGCTTTTACCTGACACATTGTCAGTAATTATGTCATTATTACCTATATGCTGTACAATGATTGTTTCTTCTATGTGGGTAACTGAGGACTGTAAGACACAGCGTTTCCTTGCTCCTGCTGAAGAACACAGTCACGCTGATGGTAAGTTTCTGGTAACATCAAAACTGTAGATCAATGGTACAGAGGACCAACAAGTTGAAAAATTAGACACATGTGAAAAATTAGACATATGTGCCCCTCTTGATTTAGGGAATTGGATCTGTGCTCCAGTTTCCCGAATTAAGCCTGAATGCCTTCCACATCCCCCCCCCCAGGCGCTGTATAATCCTCCGGGTTTAGCGCTTCCCCCTTGATTATAATAATAATAATAATAATAATAGACACATGTGCAACACATGGGTTCCTTTATCACACAATGGCTTCAACAGTCCTTTACAAAGAAGAATGGTGAAGATCAGAAGGAGTTTTAAGTAATCAGTCCTTCAGCACGTGCGTCTAATTTAATAAGACTAAAAACGAGAAAGTTTAGGAGAAGACAATAAATATCTTGACAACTAAGGTAATATTAGCTCGGATGCCGACAACTCGAATCAATTTGGTGATCCATAAGTTGCCGCTGGATGCATATCGCCTACGTTCTGAGTAACGGTAAGTGGTGGATAAAGTATTTTCCTGCGGCCGAAGGAGGAGGGCAAGGGAGGGGCAGGAGGCATTATCATAACAAAGAGCCTGTGGGTCGGAGACGGTTGGTGAATACAGCTCCTGGGCAAGGGTTGGGAGGAGGTTTATGACACAACCTCCCTTGTTGCTAATACGGGTGTCAGACTTGTAGAAACTCAGGACATCTTTCCAGCTCATATATATATATATATATATATATATATATATATATATATATATATATATATATATATATATATATATATATATGTCGTGCCGAATAGGCAGAACTTGCGATCTTGGCTTAAATAGCAATGCTCGTCTTGCTATATAGGACAAGCGAAAATTTGTGTATGCAATAATTTCGCCAAAATCATTCTGAACCTAGCGAAAAAAATATATTTCACTGTGTTTGTTTAGTATTAAATTATTGTAAACAAATTTAAAATATATTTAGTTGGGTTAGGCTAACATAAATTGTTCTTGTTATAATAAGGATAGGTAAGTTTTCTAAGATTCTTTTGGTGCAAAATAAAGATTTTTTACATTAACATTAACGAAAAAAAATATATCTTTAAACGTATAAGAGAAAATATTAGAAAGGACTTAATTTTAAATGAGTTCTTGCTAATTGACCAGTTTTACATATTCGGCACGATATATATATATATATATATATATATATATATATATATATATATATATATATATATATATATATATATATATATATATATATACATATATATATATATATATATATATATATATATATATATATATATATATATATATATATATATATATATATATATATATATATACATACATATTCTGTTATTCTCCATATTAATTGATAAAATCCTTGTTAAAGAAAATTTCTTCGTAAAAAAAGCCATAGCCCTTATTGTATTTTATAATCATTTTGTCAGCATTTTCTGCCATTATATTACTATTTCTATTCTTCTAGACGTTCTTGGTGACAGGCTCTTGATCGAAGGAAGTGGAGCTATCAAATTCCTAGGATCAGGCCTAATTTCCACCAATGCTCCGAGTGCCACTTGATCCCTGTGAATGTAAGAATCCGTCGACTAGAGAATATTCAAGCAGAGTACTGGAGCTACTGGACACGGCAACCGAGACTCCCGTTAGGTTGTGTAATCCGGTGACTGTAATCCGGATATGAGTGGGGGAAAACATCCGAATCTCCGACCCCAACGATGCGTTTTAGTTTGGTAAAAGAAATATATTGTTGTGGTTGCTAAAAAAGGTTTGTTGTGTGTGTGTTTGCGTGTTGTGCGTGTGTGTGTGTGTGTGAGAGAGAGAGAGAGAGAGAGAGAGAGAGAGAGAGAGAGAGAGAGAGAGAGAGAGAGAGAGAGATAGAGAAAGATTTCGTATTTGTGATTAAACTTGAAGATCCCACATACAATCTCTTATTTTTAAATTTCCACTCATACGTAGATTGTTATGATTTACACTCGTAAATTTGTAAACTAACATGACCTAAAAGAGCTTATATTTTTTTGCGTTATAAAAACATAAGAACATAAGAAAGGAGGAACACTGCAGCAGGTCTGTTGGCCCATACTAGGCAGGTCCTTCATAATCCATCCCATTAACAAAACATTTGCCCAACCCAATTTTCAATGTGATGAATGGTTTTGAAAACCGACAAGTTGAAGGACTGAGACACTTATGCAACATGTGGGAATCTTTACTGAAGAAACGTTTCGCCACACAGTGGCTTCATCAGTCCAATGCAAAGTAGAAATGGGTAAGGAGAGGAGTTTGAGGTAATCAGTCCCTCAACCTGGAATCGATGTGTTCAGTCCATCACTCTTGTATCTAACAAACGGTTTAATTTTAGATTTTTTTTTTATATTTAATCCATGATCCAAATTATTGAAGTTTATTTAAATGTTAGTTCGATATGTGATTTTTTAGGTTTCAAGAACATCTGCTGGGTCATTAAAACTCTTTTACCTGTACACCATCACCCAAAAGTATTTTAGTTACTGAAAACTGAATTAGAGTAAACTCTTGCATACCGATTTTTGGGTGTATATAAGGCGCGCCTTTTATCCCCCAAAAATTCTTGGTAAATCATCCTACGCCTAATATGCTCAAGGTAATTGTCAAGGGTAGGCTTTGTGTTCCTTGAATGTGATTACTGACATACCGTTATGATTCTACTATCCTACGCCTTATATGTTGGAAAATACGGTATATACACTTATACACAGGGTATATATACACAGGGCACATATACCTCTAGGTGAATATACCCTGTGGGAGAATATTTTATTATTATTTTTTACATATTCGCAAGATTCGCATTCATTTTATTTACGCATTTGCGACTGACAGATAAAGACTGCGCAGAAATGTCGACAAAATAAAAAAAAATGAATCTGCTCATAATATATTTAAAATATCTTGCAGAACTTGACTATGAAAATCAAACTCAAAGTCATGAATGTCAACGACGCAAATTTTCTCATCAGTGAAAACTTATATAACAATCAAAGTTTCCTTATTAACGTCGGCAATGCAAGGCAAAAACTTCTTCACTACGAAGTCAAGTTATAACGAGAAAATCGCTCGAAAATGATAACGAAGCGACTCGTTTATCACGGAATAAATTTTAACGATGTTTTTCTCTTACCACAGAGTTAATAACAAAAATAAATTAAGGGTGTACTAAACAATTAATTCTTCATGAACGATGCTGAAGCTGTGTGGGAAAATAAAGAAGGCTTATATGGGTGTGCTTAACTGAATCTAAATTGACCCGTGATTTGCTTGATTTCTCTCTCTCTCTCTCTCTCTCTCTCTCTCTCTCTCTCTCTCTCTCTCTCTCTCTCTCTCTCTCTCTCAGTCTCTTTCACAGTAAAAAAGTTATCTTCTGTGCGCTGCCGTGTCCCCGGTCTCTCCCTGACACAAACTCCCTTCCTAAAGTATACTCCTGTGTATAGCTCGTTCATATCCAGCCGCTCGGATCACCCAGCACGACAATATTCTGTATAATGTGCGCTCTGAATGCATATTATGTACGCTAGCAGTAATAATATGTGTTCGTATATGACCCCTTTCCTTCCAGAATAGTGCAATGGTAAATATGTTATACATGATAAAAATAATATATAAATATATATATATATATATATATATATATATATATATATATATATATATATATATATATATATATATATATATATATATATATATATATATATATATATATATATATATATATATATATAAATATATATATATATATATAATATAAAATATATATATAAAAATATATATATATATATATATACAAACACATATATATATATATATATATATACATATCACTGAGGCTGTATCCAGATCAGATCTTCAAAGGAGCCAGTCGGGAGCTGGCAATGTTGTTTGAAGGTAGTAGGTTGGTAAACAGCAACCACCCAGGGAGGTACTATCGCCCTACCAAGTGAGTGTAAAACGAAAGCCTGTAATTACTGGTGACTTTTGTCTGTTTCATAAATATGCAAGCTTACATGTACGTCTTGCTACTTCTACTTACACTTAGGTCACACTACCCATGCATGTACACGTTTATTTATACACACTCATCTGAGTTTTCTTTGATTTTATCTTAATACTTCTTGTTCTTGTTACTTTTCCTTTTATGTCCATGGGGAAGTGGAATAAGAATCTTTCCTCCGTATGCCATGCGTGTTGTAAAAATCAACTAAAATGCCGGGAACAATGGGCTAGTAACCCCTTTTCCAGTAATAATTACTAAAACGAATAAGAAAATTGTCAAAGGGGGATGTCTGAATGTGTGTGGATGTTGTGCAAATGATAAGAAAGAGATGATTGTAGAGGTTATGAATGAGAAGAAGCTGGATGTCCTGTCTTTAAGTGAAACAAAGCTGAAGGGGGTGGGAGAGTTTCAGTGGAGAGGAATAAATGGCATTAGGCCAGGGGTTTCAAATAGAGCTAGAGCTAAAGAAGGAGTATTAATAATGTTGAAGGATAAGCTATGGCAGGAAAAGAGGGACTATAAATGTATTAATTCAAGGATTATGTGGAGTAAAATAAAGGTTGGATGTGAAAAGTGGGTTATAGTAAGCGTATATGCACCTGGAGAAGGGAGAAGTGTAGAGGAGAGAGAGATTTTGGGAAATGTTGAGTGAATGTGTGGGGAGTTTTGAACCAAGTGTGAGAGTACTTGTGGTTGGGGATTTCAATGCTAAAGTGGGTAAAAATGTTGTGGAGGGAGTAGTGGGTAAATCTGGGGTGCCAGGGGTAAGTGAAAATGGGGAGCCCTTAATTGAGCTATGTGTAGAAAGAGGTTTGATAATAAGTAATACATATTTTATGAAAAAGAGGATAAATAAATATTCAAGGTATGATATAGCAGGTAATGAAAGTAGTTTATTACATTACGTATTGGTGAATAAAAGGTTGATGGGTAGGCTCCAGGATGTACACGTTTATAGAGGGGCAACTGATATATCGGATCATTATTTAGTTGTAGCTACAGCTAGAGTAAGAGGTAGATGGGACAAGAGGAAAATGACAACAATAAGCAAGAGGTAGGTGAAAGTGTATTAACTAAGGGAGGAGGAAGTTCGGGAGAAATATAAGCAACTATTGGCAGAAAGGTGGGCTGGTGCAAGTATGAGTAGTGGGGGGGGGTTGAAGAGGGTTGGAATAGTTTTAAAAATGCAGTATTCGAATGTGGGGCAGAGGTTTGTGGTTATAGGAGGGTGGGTGCAGGAGGAAAGAGGAGCGATTGGTGGAATGATGACGTAAAGGGTGTGATAAAAGAGAAAAGGGTAGCTTTTGATAGGTTTTAACAAAGTAGAAGTGTTATACGAAGAGTACATTATATGGAGAGTAAAAGAAAGGTGAAAAGAGTGGTGAGAGAGTGCAAAAGGAGAGCAGATGGCAGAAATTTTGGAGCGAGTTAAACAAGTTAAGAAAGCCTAGGGAACGAATGGATATGTCAGTTAAAAACAGAGTAGGGAAATTAGTAGATGGGGAGATGGAAGTATTGGGTAGATGGCGAGAATATTTTGAGGAACTTTTAAATGTCGACGAAGAATGGGAGGCGGTAATTTCATGCATTGGCCAGGGAGGTATACCATATTTTAGGAGTGAAGAAGTGCAGGATGTAAGTGTGGGGGAGGTGCGTGAGGCATTATGTAGAATGAAAGGGGGTGAAGCAGCTGGAACTGACGGGATCATGACAGAAATGTTAAAAGCAGGGGGGGGGGGGGTATAGTGTTGGAGTGGTTGGTATTTTTGTTTAATAAATGCATGAAAGAGGGGAGGGTACCTAGGGATTGGCAGAGAGCATGTATAGTCCCTTTATATAAAGGGAAGAGGAGAAAAAAGATTGTAAAAATTATAGAGGAATAAGTTTACTGAGTATACCAGGAAAAGTGTACGGTATGGTTATTATTGAAAGAATTAGAGGTAAGACAGAATGCAGGATTGCGGATGAGCAAGGAGGTTTTAGAGTGGGTAAGGGATGTATAGAACAAGTGTTTACATTGAAGCATATATGTGAACAGTATTTAGATAAAGGTAGGGAAGTTTTTATTGCATTTATGGATTTATAAAAGGCATATGGATAGGGAAGCAATGTGGCAGATGTTGCAAGTATATGGAATAACTGGTAAGTTACGAAATGCTGTAAAGAGTTTTTATGAGGATAGTGTGGCTCAGGTTAGGGTGTGTAGAAGAGAGGGAGACTACTTCCCGGTAAAAGTAGGTCTTAGACAGGGATGTGTAATGTCACCATTGTTGTTTAATATATTTATAGATGGGGTTGTAAAAGAAGTAAATGCTAGGGTGTTCGGGAGAGGGGTGGGATTAAATTATGGGGACTCAAATACAAAATGGGAAACCAACCATATCACGGGCGGGGATAGAACCCGCGATCAGAGAGTCTCAAAACTCCAGACCGTCGCGTTAACCACTGGACCAGCTAGCCACAATAAGATTCGTCCAACTAGGTATATTTCTACATCATAGGAAGGTTAGCATAGGCACCACTGTGACCACAAATACAAGTTTTTACACAAGAATCTCCAGCTAGCGTGGCCGTGACGAACTCTAGCCCGTGGTATGGTTTGTTTGCAATCGTGTCATTACGATTTCGTGAGACAAAATGGGAATTGACACAGTTACATTTTGCTGATGATACTGTACTTATGGGAGATTCTAAAGAAAAATTGCAAAGGTTAGTGGACGAGTTTGGGAGTGTGTGTAAAGGTAGAAAGTTGAAAGTGAATATATAAAAGAGTAATGTGATGAGGGTATCAAATGATTTAGATAAAGAAAAATTGAATATGAAATTGGGGAGGAGGAGTATGGAAGAAGCGAATGTTTTCAGATATTTGTTAGTTGACGTGTCAGCGGATGGATTTATGAAGAATGAGGTTAATCATAGAACTGATGAAAGAAAAAAGGCAAGTGGTGCGTTGAGGTATATGTGGAGACAAAAAACGTTATCTATGGAGGCAATGAAGGGAATGTATGAAAGTATAGTAGTACTGGGTGTGAAGCTTGGGTTGCAAAGAAAGGAAGGCAGTGCAAGTGTGTGCGAAAATTGAGGTGGAAATAGGAGGTGTCATTTAGATAGAGATCAAAAAATGACATGTTATCTGTAGGGGAAGGAAGGCGGGGTAGGAAAAGGCAGGGGCTTGGATTTCAGAAGCATGCGTGAATGTATGAAACGTATTTGGGACCTGTAGTACAGGGCAACAGGGAAACTCTTAGTCCTGGAAATGGAAAGTACAATGCCTGGTGGGATGAGTTTGGAGGGATATGTTGTGTATCTATATACGCATATGGTTGCAAACCTCTGCAAAAACAGTGATTATGTGTGAGTGAGGTGAAAGTGTTGAATGATGAAGAAAATATTTTCAGAGAGCCTCGAGACGCGACTTGTTGGATATATATATGTGCAGTGGAGGAGGGAAGAGGAGCGATTGGTGGATGTCCTGTGATGCAAGGAGGGAAGAGTATATGGGAAAAAGAGAGAGGTTAAGAGAGTGGTGAAGCAATGTGTGAGAGAGTGGGTGTGATCATAAAATAAGAAAAAGTATGCATGTCTGAGGGCAATGTGTGGTGTGAATATAATGCAGAGAATTCGTAGTTCGGAAGTTAGGAGGAGGTGCGGGATTACCAAAACTGTTGTCCAGAGGGCTGAGGAAGGGTTGTTGAGGTGGTTCGGACATGTAGAGAGAATGGAGCGAAACAGAATAACTTCAAGAGTGTAGCAGTCTGTAGTGGAAGGAAGGCAGAGGGTAGGGGTCGGCCTAGGAAGGGTTGGAGGGAGGGGGTAAAGGAGGTTTTGTGTGCGAGGGGCTTGGACTTCCAGCAGGCATGCGTGAGCGTGTTTGATAGGAGTGAATGGAGACAAATGGTTTTTAATACTTGACGTGCTGTTGGAGTGTGAGCAAAGTAACATTTATGAAGGGATTCAGGGAAACCGGCAGGCCGGACTTGAGTCCTGGAGATGGGAAGTACAGTGCCTGCACTCTGAAGGAGGGGTGTTAATGTTGCAGTTTAAAAACTGTAGTGTAAAGCACCCTTCTGGCAAGACAGTGATGGAGTGAATGATGGTGAAAGTTTTTCTTTTTCGGGCCACCCTGCCTTGGTGGGAATCGGCCAGTGTGATAATAAATAAATAAATAAATATATATATATATATATATATATATATATATATATATATATATATATATATATATATATATATATATATATATATATATATATATATATATATATAATATATATATATATATATATATATATAATAATATATATACATATATATATATATATATATATATATATATATATATATATATATATATATATATATATATATATATATATATATATATATATGTATATATATATATATATATATATATATATATATATATATATATATATATATATATATATATATATGTATATATTTCATTATCTATTAACTTACATATCAATAACAATACTGCGGCTAGCCGGGGTATTGAACCCGTGTCGTTTTAGCCTGCCTCATGGTGAGCAAAAATTCACTATGCTCTAACCCTCTGGACCATACAATCCTACAAAGATCACGCACCCAGCAGAGCAATGTTGTTATTGACTAAATACCACCTGTTCGTGGTTGCAATAATTAACATATATATATATATATATATATATATATATATATATATATATATATATATATATATATATATATATATATATATATATATATACATATATATATATATATATATATATATATGTATATATATATATATAAATATGTATATATATATATATATGTATATAAATACCACCTGTTCGTGGTTGCAATAATTAACATATATATATATATATATATATATATATATATATATATATATATATATATATATATATATATATATATATATATATATACATATATATATATATATATATATATATATATATATATATATATATATATATATATATATATATATATATATATATATATATATATATATAGACATATTTATATATATATATATATATATATATATATATATATATATATATATATAGATAGATAGATAGACAGAAATATATATATATGTATGTACATATGCAAACAATTGCAGACGGGTGATTTTAACACAAGCCACGAGGGATGGAAATCTGTAGCTCAAGTACTTTCGCACTTCTCACTGCATCATCAGGAGCTGTGCAACGTTGCAAGAGAGCAACTAAAGCAGGGAGAGTTCTCAGGGTAGTGTAGTGCGGATGTATCACCGGCCACGGTTTCCCTTAGAATGTGGTCAGTGGTCAATGCCAACCCTACCCTATTGCCGTCCCCCTACTGCCCCATATGGGGTAGGAGGGTTTCTGAGACGTCATATATGAAATTATAAGGATTAATAGCCAGCCCCTAGCTTTTTCTATTCGTTTATAACAGGTCATGTGGTTTGAAAAAAAAAGCGTTTCTCTTTGGATACCATACCCATGGATTCCTATATTCTGTGTAACCTTTTTAAATAATAAAAGAAAGGAGTGGAATGTGCTCTTTGTCCTTTTAAATGTCTTCCTCTGTGGTACTCGAATGTTCTACTGAGGTACTCAGAAGTATTAATTCCTAAATATTTTCTTCTGTTCTACTCAGTGTCGGTTAATATACCATACTTGGGAATCTTCTATGTTTTGCGGATAATATTTCTATGATCTAAATTTCTAATTTCTACTAATACCCTTTAACCTCTCTTTATGTTATCTTGTAATCTTATGTGTTTGTCACTGTATGGTACACTCACTGTTACACGCGTTATATAACCATCTCAACTGACGTGGTATAAACTTTTGGTGTGTAGACACTGGTCGACCTCACCGATCCATCAAAAATTCACGACGGTGTGGATTCCAAACTGGTGCTGCATACTCCAGTATGGACGTGACGTACAAGGTGAACAGTGTCTTGAGCGATTCCTTACTAAGGTATAGGAACGCTATTCTCATGTTTGCCAGGCACCCATATGCTGCAGCAGTTATCTGGTTGATGTGTGCTTCCGGAGACGTGCTCGGTGTTATACTCATCTTTCTCCTTGAGCCAGGTTTGCAGTCTTTGGAAACCTAGCCTATACTCAATACTCACCTAATACTCAATTAGTTGTGGTTGCAGGGGTCGAGTCATAGCTCCTGGACCCGCTTTATCATACCTCTTCTTAATGCTATGAATGGATCCTGCCTCCACTACATTGCTTCCCAGACTTTTCCACTTCCTGACTACCCTGTGACTGAAGAAATACTTCCGAACATACCTGTGATTCATCTGAGTCTTCAACTTCCAACTATGTTCTCTTGTTGCTGTGTCCCATCTCTGGAACATTCTGTCTCTGTCCACCTTGTCAATTCCTCTCAGTAATTTATATGTCGTTATCACGTTTCCCCTATTTCTCCTGTCCTCCAGTGTCGTCAGGTCGATTTCCCTTAACCTCTCCCCATAGGACATAATCCTTAGCTCTGGGACTAGTCTTGTTGCAAACCTTTGCACTTTCTCTAGTTTCTTTATGTGCTTGGCTAGGTGTGGGTTCCAAACTGATGCCGCATACTCCAACATATGCCTAACGTACACAGTGTACAGGGTTCTGAACGATTCCTTATTAAGATGTCGGAATGCTGTTCTGAGGTTTGCTAGGCACCAATATGCTGCAGCAGTTATTTGGTTGATGTGCGCCTCAGGAGATATGCCTGGTGTTATACTCACCCCAAGATCTTTTTCCTTGAGTGAGATTTGTAGTCTCTGGTCCCCTAGACTATACGTCGTCTGCGGTCTTCTTTGCCCATCTCCCAGTCTTCATGATTTTGCACTTGGTGGGGATGAACTCCAGGAGCAAATTGTTGGACCAGGTCTGCGGCCTGTCCAGATCCCTTTGTAGTTCTGCCTAGTCCTAGTCCGATTGAATTCTTCTCATCAACTTCACATCATCTGCAAACAGGGACACTTCGGAGTCTATGCACCGGTCATAGGACTGGCCCCTGTGGAACCCCACTCGTCACATGCGCCCACCCTGACACCTCGCCACGTACCATGACTCGCTGCTGTCTTCCTGACAAATATTCCCTGATCCATTGTAGTGCCTTCTCTGTTATCCCTGCCTGGTCCTCCAGTTTTTGCACTCCAGTTTATGCAATCTCTCTCTCTCTCTTGTCTTACTGTGGTCACCCTGTCATAGAACTCCAGCAGGTTTGTGACACAGGATTTCCAGTCCCTGAAACTGTGTTGGCTGTTGTTGATAAGCTCATTCCTTTCTAGGTGTTCCACTATTCTCCTCCTGATAATTTTCTCCAAGATTTTGCACACTATACATGTCAGTGACACTGGTCAATAGTTTAGTGCTTCTTGTCAGTCTCCTTTTTTAAAAATTGGGAATACATTTGCTGTTTTCCACACCTCAGGTAATCTCCCTGTTTTAAAAGATGTATTGAATATTGTTGTTAGGGGTACACATAGCGCCTCTGCTCCCTCTCTCAGGACCCATGGAGAGATGCTATCCGGCCCCCATCGCCTTGGAGGTGTCTAGCTCTTTCAACTGCCTCTTCACTTCTTCCTCGGTTGTATGTACTGTGTCTAACACTTGGTGGTGTACCCCACCTCTCTGTACTCCTATAGTCCCTTCTGTCTCCTCTGTGAACACTTTTTTGAATCACATGTAGGGTTCCTAACATACTTTGCGATCGTCTCTTATGATCTCTCCTCCTTCCTTATTTAGCCTGATTACCTGGTCCTTGACTGTTGTTTTCCTTCTGATGTGACTCTACAACAGTTTCGGGTCAGATTTGGCTTCATATTGTTGTTGGGCCCCCCTTCTTACCTGTGCAAACCTCGCTCAAGAAGAAAGATCTTGGGGTGAGTATTACACCGAGCACGTCTCCGGAAGCACACATCAACCAGATAACTGCTACAGCATATGGGCGCCTAGCAAACATGAGAATAGCGTTCCGATACCTTAGTAAGGAATCGTTCGAGACACTGTACACCGTGTACGTCACGCTCATACTGGAGTATGCAGCACCAGTTTGGGACCCACACCTGGTCAAGCACGTCAAGAAATTAGGTAAAGTGCAAAGGTTTGCGACAAGGTTAATTCCAGAGCTAAGGGAAAGTCCTACGAGGAAAGGTTAAGGGATATCGGCCTGACGACACTGGAGGAGAGGAAGGTTAGGGGAGACATGATAACGACATACAAATTACTGCGTGGAATAGACAAGAAGGACAGAGACAGGATGTTCCAGAGAGGGGATACAGAAACAAGGATCACACCTGACTCAGATGAGCCAAATTGATATTAAGAAGTATTTATTCAGTCACAGATTAGTCAGGAAGTGGAAGAGTCTAGCAAGTGACGTAGTGGAGGCAGGAACTAAACATAGCTTTAAGACGAGGTATGATAAAGCTCATGGAGCAGGAAGAGAGAGGACCTAGTAGCGTTCAGTGAAGAGGCAGGGCCAGGAGCTATGTCTCGACCCCTGCAACCACAATAATGTGAATGCAATGAGGTGAGTACACAAACACACACACACACATATACACAAACACACATGTAAATTTTATCAAGCAAAAACGTGCAATAACATAGGCATAAATAAAAAAAAAACACTAACAAACATGCACAAACACCAAAACAAACTCACAACAAAAATCTCTAAAAGAATCCCTTGCCCCTCTCTCCCAAAATATTTATTCGTAGAATGAAAATGTTCGTTAGCAGCTGTGGTAATTTACTGGTAATACTGTTTGTTCTTGTAGCAAGTAGTAATGACCATACTTTACTGTGTGCACAGTCGTCTGGGAACGGCTGTGTGTGTGTGTGTGTGTGTGTGTGTGTGTTTTGTGTCTGATATATATATATATATATATATATATATATATATATATATATATATATATATATATATATATATATATATATATATATATATATATATATATATATATATATATATATATATATATGTAGGGATGTTAATGTTGCTGTTTTATAACTGTAGTGTAAAACACCCCTCTGGCAAGACAGTGATTGAGTGAATGATGATGAAAGTTTTTCTTTTTCGGGCCACCCTGCCTTGGTGGGAATCGGCCGATGTGTTAATAAATATATATATATATATATATATATATATATATATATATATATATATATATATATATATATATATATATATATATATATATATATATATATATATATATATATATATATATATATATGAAGAGAAAGGAGAGAGAGACAGATAATGAGACTTTCAAATGACTGATGTACGTAACAGCTCCTTGCCTAACACTGCAAAACCCTCTACTGTATGTAACCTGTGCAAGAGAGAGAGAGAGAGAGAGAGCAAGACCAGTGTCACTTTTAAGAAACTCAAAACCCTGTGAAACGGATTCCACGACAGCTTTAACAAGCACATTAAGACCCACGGACCTAAATAGGTCTGAATTTAGTTGCTGAACTTTGCATTTAAAGCTCTTGTCTTTGTTTACGGAGAGTCAGAATAAGGGAAAGTGGAAGAAGTTGAGGAGGAGAGCAAGAAGAATGGGGGCAATAGCGCTATAAGAGAATTTGTAGGAAGCAACGGAGGAGAAGGAATGGAAGATAGAGTTAATTTGAAGGAAGATGAAGGAAACGAAGAGAAGAGGCGACAAAGGATGAACTAATAAAGCTTTAAACACGTATGGTGATGAATGAGACACCCGGGAAGCTTTCTTAAGTAACATAGATTCCCAAATGTTGCCCAGATGTCTCCTTCGACCTGTAGGTTTTCTAAACCATTTACATGTGTGTGTTATTCAGTAGAGGGAGGGGTACAGACTCGATCCTCCGTCTGCTAAACTCAACCCTGATCTCAAGGCCAGTCAGACTGTTGGTAACTGTCTTGAAGAAACGCCAGACACTAAAAGGGGGAAGAAAATGGGAAATAAGAAAGAAGACTTATAATAAAGAGGCAAGTTAAAGGAGATATGTTCATTGATAAAGAGGGCTAGGAGGATACATAAGGAGAGGACAGAGGTGTCGGAAGGAGAGGAAAAAGTGTTGGAAAGGATAAGACAGCGGAGAGGAGTAATGAATGTGACACACGTTAACGAACACGAGACAAGAGGAAGGAAAAAACTTGATGCTTCCAGGAAAAGGTTAATAGACGGGGTGAAAGAATGAAATAGGTGAGACGTTAGGAGACAGGTGAGAAGCGATACGTGAGGACACAGGCGATGGGGAGAGATAAAGGTGTGGGTTAATTATAAAAGCGAGAGGGAGAGAGGTAGGAAATATATAGGAGAGGTGATGGGTAAGGAGATAGATGAGAGGTGAGGTATAAGGAGAGAGGAGAGATGAAAGGGGTAAGGAGACAGGTGAGAGATGAATGGAAAGATATGCATATGAAAAGTGAGAGATAAGTGGTAATAGGTCTGAAAGAAGAGAGTTGATAGAGAAAGGAGAGAAAAGATTGGAAATCTCTCATGAGTTGTGGCTCGCAGTTACTGAGGTAAATCCCTATCTTAACATTACCTCTGACCTGAGGCAAAACCCTTATCTTATTGTTACATATTAGAAACTTCCCCACTTTCACACACACACACACACACACACACACACACACACACACACACACACACACACACAAACACATACTAAGATGATGGAGGTGGTAGTGAAAAGCCTTTTGTACCAGGATGTGAGGGACACTACCAGAGAGAGAGAGGAGATATTGAAGACATCACATATAAAAGACCCCTCAGGGGCCGTGACTACGTGGTTTTGAGCTTCGAATACATAGAGTTACAAGTGGAGAGGGAAGTAGGAAGGGGAGGACGAATGAAGTCAAACTACAAGAGAAGGGGCTATATAGGCATGTAGAATTTTCTACATGGGGATCAGTGGGACTGAGAACTGGCAGGGAAGTCAGTAAACGAGATGATAGAATATGTGACAACAATATGCAAAGAAGCTGAGGAGAGGTTTGTACTCAAAGGTACCAGAAATAACGAAAGAGCCAGGATGAGCCCATGGTTCACCCGAAGGTGTAGAGAGGCCAAAACCAAGTGTGTAGAAAATGGAAAAAGTATAGAAGGCAAAGGACCAAGGAGAATAAGGAGAGCAGTCGTAGAGCCAGAAATGAATATGCACAGGTAAGAAGGGAGGCCCAACGACAATACGAAAATGACACAGTAGCGAAAGCCAAATCTGACCCGAAGTTGTTGTACAGCCACATCAGGAGGAAAACAACAGTCAATGACCAGGCAATCAGGCTGAGGAAGGAAGGAGGGGAGATCACATGAAACGACCACAAAGTATGTGAAGAATTCAACATGAGATTCAAAGAAGTGTTCACAGAGGAGACAGAAGGGACTCCAGAAAGACGGTGAGGTGGGGCACAACATCAAGTGTTGGACACAATACATACAACCGAGGAAGAAGTGAAGAGGATGCTAAGCGAGCTAGATACCTCAAAGAAGATGGGGTCAGATAACATCTCTCCACAGGTCCTGAAAGACGGAGCAGAGGCGCTATGTGTACCAATAACAACAATCTTCAACACACCCTATCGAAACAGGGCAATTACCTGAGGTATAGAAGACAGACGTAGTACCAATATTTAAAAAGGAGACAGACACGAAGCATTAAACCTCAGACCAGTGTCACTGACATGTATAGTATGCAAAGTCATGGAGAAGATTATCAGGAGAAGAGTGGTGGAGCACCTAGAAAGGAATGAGTTTATCAACGACAGCCAGCACGGTTTCAAGGACGGGAAATCCTGCGTCACAAGCCTACTGGAGTTCTATGACAGGGAGACAGCAGTTAGACAAGAGAGAGAGGGGTGGGTAGATTGTATTTTCTAGTACTCTAAGAAGGCGTTTGACACAGTTCCACAAAAGAAAATAGTGCAAAAGCTGGAGGACCAGGCAGGGATAACAGGGAAGGCACTACAATTGATGAGGAAATAGCTGTTAGGAAGACAGTAGCGAGTCATGGTACGTGGCGAAGTGTTACACTGGGCGCCTATGATGAGCGGAGTTCCACAAAGATTAGTCTTAGGACTGGTACTTTTTCTGGCATTAGTGAACAACATGATGGAAAGAATGGACTCAGAAGTGTCCTTGTTTGCAGATGATGTGAAGTTGATGAGAATTCAATCGGATGAGGACCAGGTAGAACTACAAAGGGATCTCTACAAGCTGCAGGCATGGTCCAGCGAATGTCTCCTGGAGTTCAACCCCACCAAGCGCAAAGTCATGAAGATTGGGGAAGGGCGAAGAATACCGTAGACTACAGTTTAGGGGGCCAGAGACTACAAACCTCACTCAAGGAAAAGGATGTTGGGGTCAGTATAACACCGGGCACATTTCCTAAGGCGCACATCAACCAAATAACTGCTGCAGCATACGGGCGCCTAGCAAACCTAAGACTAACATTCCGTCATCTCAATAAGGAATCGTTCAGGACCCTGTAGATCGTGTACGTTGGGCCTATATTGGAGTATGCAACACCACTTTGGAACCAACATCTAGCCAAGCACTTAAGGAAATTAGAGAAAGTGCAAAAGTTTTCAACAAGACTAGTCCCGGAGCTAAAGAGTCTGTCCTACGAGGAGAGGTTAAGGGAAATCTACCTGTCGACACTGGAGGACGGAAGAGATAGGGGAGATATGATAACAACATAAAATACTGAGAGGAATCGACAAGGTGGACAGAGACAGGATGTTCCCGAGATGGAACACAGCAACAAGGAGTCACAACTGGAAGCTGAAGACTCAGATGAATAACAGGGATATTAGGAAGTATTTCTTCAGTCATAGAGTTGTCAATAAATGGAATAGTCTGGGAAGTGATGTAGTGGAGGCAGGATCCATATATAGCTTTAAGAAGAGGTATGATAAAGCGCATGGAGCAGGAGGAGTGACCTAGCAGCGACCAGTGAAGAGGCCCCAGAAGCTGTGAATCGATCCCTGCGACCACAACTGGACCAGTGCAACTAGGTGAGTACACACACACACACACACACACACACACACACACACACACACACACACACATACACACACACACACATACACACACATACACACACACACACACTAAACTCTTTACCAACAAAGGCACTATTTATAGCCTCGTCAACACTCCAGTACCTTCAGAGGTTATTAAGATGACAGCGGGAGGTTAATGATGTACTGGAGGCCACACTCTAATTACCCAGGATAATTAAGCAGGAGTTATTAGATGAGGCACTTAAGCTAGGCGTGCTCAAGGCACGAGTATTCGATGCCTGGGAGAGGTGAAGTCTTGACACACTAATGACTCCTAGCTCTTTATTATACTTTATACATTATATATATATACATGTATATGTATGTATATATATATATATATATATATATATATATATATATATATATATATATATATATATATATATATATATATAAAGGGTTAATAATTCCATTGATTGTAGATGAGGTGGGTGATGGATGTTAGGTGGAAAGACCAGTGGCTGTCGTGAAGGTGGGTGGTGGAGCATCGTTACTTGTTCTGGAGGTGGGTGAAAGTAATGCCTTTTTAAGGCCAGAGAGGAGACAGCAACCAAGAAAACCACAGTGTAGAATAAAATTTTCCTGGGGCAGCCTTTCGCCCGGTGTAGAGCTTTCTTAAGTCACGACTAGATTAAAGCTCTACGTAGATCGAAATTTAGTAGGAGGAATAAAAATCTTCGATGGCAAAATTAAGCTTTTTCATAACTATTTTCGGCAGTACGCTACGTGTATGCTAGGATGTGAAGAATATATTTGCAACCGTTGGGCATTTTTTCTTTTGAAATGTTTCGCCTACACGGTAGAGTTCTTCAGCCAAATACTCATCTACATATTCTGGGAAGTGATTGTGTTAGTTATCATTCAAAAGTAATGTTTACAGAGGAGAGAGAAAATTAAACTGGCACAAAAGAAGCAGTGGGGAACATAGAAAATTAATGCTTAGTGTAAACATTAACAAAACAATTTAAGGCAATGGAAAAGGCTACCAGTATTATTACATGACGTGAATGTATATAGGGAGACAATTTGTACATAACATGGAAAACAGTTTAGTACTTTGAGATAACTGTGTTGTCAAGAGACAAATTTAGTGTTTTAAAAGTGTGAACATATTTTAAGAAACAAAAGTCTACGAACGACCACCTCCGAAGTTTTTTTTTTCACAGTGTTCCAATAAATAGTTGTACCTTCCAAGAAGAAAGAAAAGAGCAAGAGTGCTGACGTGAAAGCGTGTAACTCTTGCGCAATATAAAGTGTGTAGGAAAGGGTGGGAGAGAGAAAGGGAGACAGAGAGAGAGAGAGAGAGAGAGAGAGAGAGAGAGAGAGAGAAAGAGAGAGAGAGAGAGAGAGAGAGAGAGAGAGAGAGAGAGAGAGAGAGAGAGAGAGAGAGAGAGAGAGAGAGAGAGAGAGAGAGAGAGAGAGAGAGAGAGAGAGAGAGAGAGAGAGAGAGAGAGAGAGAGAGAGAGAGAGAGAGAGAGAGAGAGAAGAACCATGTTGTAAATCTTGCAAACAAGGCAGCCAGGAAGCTTACAGCACTTCGCCGTATCTCGCATCTGCTTGACAGTAGGGGTTGCAAGATCCTGTACGAGGCACAAGTACGCTCACACCTTGAGTATGCTCCACTTTCTTCGGTTTGCCTGCCCCCCCCCTCTCATCTGCGACTGCTTGACAGAGTAGAGAACAGAGCAAGACGTCTCATCTCTCGCCTGGACCCATCCTGGATAGATCTGTCATTTCAGCAGAGCCTTCAACATAGGAGGGATGTGGGTGGCCTTACTGTTATGTACAAGGCCAATATTGTCAAAATACCACACTTGGATCCACTTCGAGGACAGCGTGAAACAAGCTTTTATGCCACAAGACGGGCAGAAAGCAGCAACTTCACTCTGGCTGTACCCTTCTCCAGAACATCACTCCATCTGAGATCATACATACCCAGGATGACTCGAGTATGGAACATATTTGTACAGCATAATGATGTCAACGAGATAACGTCAGTTGATCAAATGAAAATGCTGGCCCACAGATGGCTCCAACTTCATCCTGTTCCCTACTTGTATGTCTCATAACAAAAATGCTTTCAAATGAGCTGATGTAGGTAACAGCTCTTAGCTTGCCAATAAAGTTAGGAATCCTTAACCTGTAAATAGCTGTCAATAAAGCTAGGGATCCTTAACCTTGTCAAACCCTGTGTAGAGAGAGAGAGAGAGAGGTCATCAACAACATGTATTAAACAACAAGCACGTAGCCAAAAAGTCAACAACAGGAACATATACGTTAGTGCTATCTATGAGCCAAGTCTCAGCTCATGAGGTGATTCACCTGGTGACATGGAGGTGTTACCTGTTTTTCCTTTTCTGCTTTTTCTCTCTCTTGGTGACTGTGCCCTGAGTTAGCCTCTCTTCATTTCGCACTCTATTTTTGAAAGCGTAAGCCACTTTATCCTTATTGGATACTTCTGACTTTTCAGAGGTTTTAAATCTTTTATTTACTCGTTACTTATATTTGGCTTCCTGTATTAATTCCACTGTTATTAATTATAAAGTAATCTGCAGACATCCTTTTCTTCAGGGCCTTCGGCAAATGCCTCTTCCACTTCCCTATCTAGGTTCTTCCACTTCATAACCACTCTGAGGCTGAAGAAATATTTCAAAGGTACGAAGTATTCTTCTCCTTAATTCTAAAAGTATATTTCTGGTAATTTATTCTTTCCTTCCCCTAACCCACAGATGATCTTAGCCTGATCGTCTCATATCTAGGGTAATTGATTATATCAAACTACCTCTTTAAATCGTCTATTTCATCATCCATCAACGTTGATGTCCCCAGGTGTATGATTCACCCCAATATTCGAATGATGAAGGCTACAGCGCAAGTGAAACATTACATATCAAATTGACGGTATTGCTTGCCATTTATAATATGATATTTGTAGTTGATGTTGCAGTAAAGTAAATGGGTCCATCATCAATTTCCTATGTTGAAATTATTGTACATGAATGGTATACAATACCAACAAGATGGAAATTTAGACACATGTGCAACATCTGGGTATCTTCATTGTAGACGTTTCACAATCCAGTGGCTTTATCAATACAAATTCAAGGACATAATTGGAAGACAGAAGAACTATATACAAAAGATGAGGTAATCAGTCCCTTGTAGTAAAGAGCCCAAAACTGAGCGGCATAATCCAAATGAGGCCTCACTAGTGGTGTATACAGCTGTAAAATAACTTTTGGACTTCTGTTACTTATATTTCTTGAAATGTATATCTAGTAATCTGTTAGTTTTATTGCACACACTTAGGCATTGTTGTCTTGGCTTTAGATTTCTGCTTATCATGACTCCCAAGTCTTTTTCACATTCAGTATGATCAAGCTCTACTTCACCTAGTTTAAAACTTCGAGGGTTATTTTCATTCCCAAGGACTAGGACTTTGCATTTGTCCACGTTGAACTTGCCTGTACTCCAGAATCTTCACGACTACGGTGCTCTTCACACCAACTCCAAGGCTGAGGGACTGATTATCTCATCTTCCAATTATGTCCTTGAATTTATGTTGATAAAGCCACTGGATGGCGAAACGTCTACAATAAAGATACCCAGATGTTGCACATGTGTCTAAATTTTGAGAGTCTTGTCTCTGTCTACACCAGAAGTCAACGTGTCACAGGTATCGTCTGAATCCTCAGTAACCTATATACAAGATTCATTAACACTACGATTCCGTTACACGCTTGGGTGTGTTAAAATCCCCCACATGTTCTACCGACTCGAAGCCGGAGACTTACACTAGCCTAACAAGTCGTTTTCCTTTTTCCCTGAAAATTTGTCTTTCCATCTAACCGGAGGACGGTCGTTGTACAATGACCACATTTCACCTATTTCATGCCACATCAATATATTTTTGTTGTTAGAGTGTCCTTGGAAAATATGTCTTTGTAATTCAGTTTTCATTTTCTTAAATATAGGTACACGAAGTGATTTTGTACTTTATTGTTATTAATAAAGATTCTTATTTTGGTCATAAAATTCTACGCTGGCCTTAAATCTGGCGACCTTTTCCCTTACAAATAATAAATTTTAAAAGCAGGTTCAACCATTTTATGAAAGGTTATAAACCAAAATAATGTCCCTTTCAATGTTTCTGTAGAATCTACGTGAACATAATACTAACAGTTTTAACATTCAGCAGAGGAAAAAAATAATTTTTTTTCGTCACTTACAAAAAAAAAAAAAAAAGGACATGGTACAATATTTCATGGAGGGTCTGGGAGGAAGGGGCGAGGCAGGGCTGGGGGAACTTAAAAATATTGTGTAACAGAGGGTTTTAGGGGGCAGGGTTAGAAGGGGTATCTGTGGGGAGGGGAGAGAGAGGCCGGGTTAAGAGGGGAGAGGGTGAGGAGAGGAGAGGGAGTATGGTGATGGGGTAGGAGAGAGGGTGAGAGCGAAGGGATGGGGGGAAGTGTAATATGGAACAGGGTGATGGTGGTCAGAAAAGGAAAAATATGGGGCGAACGGACGGAAGCATATCGACGAAGAAAATAGGTCAGAACGAGTACAAGGGAAAATAACAAGGAAAGAGGAGAGCAATGAGAAGGAGAGAGGGTAAGGAAGGAAGAGAGCTAAAAAGACAGGAGGGGAAGAGTAAGGGAGAGGGCGCACGAAATTTTAAAACAACAAAACAAAATGCTGCAAGAGTCACGATCGTGAATATAAATATTTCAGTGGTGAGCAGAAGCATATGGCCAAATTGGTGGCCCATGTGGCTGCCAGAGCGTTTAATTATAAGAGTTAATTACGAGGACGCTATTGGACCATCCCGGCTAGAAAATTATTCTTTTGATGATATAAACATCAGAAACTACGGTACACTGATGTACTAGACCACAATGGCGAGTGCTCGTGGCCGCGATAGTGTCGTGGTCTCTCTCTTTAGTTGGTCATTATAATATTTTTTATGTATGCATTTTAACAGACTTGAAAAACACACATCTACGGAAAATGTATGTGTAAATTCAAGAAAGCAATTATGAATACCTTATTTATTTTTTCAGTTCTGTTTTCTCATTATCAGTCATGCTTAAAGCAATTTCTTTCCATATCTTATCTTCAATACACACTCATATATATATATATATATATATATATATATATATATATATATATATATATATATATATATATATATATATATATATATATATATATATATATATATATACAGTCTAGGGGGCCAGAGACTACAAACCTTACTCAAGGAAAAAGATCTTGGGGTGAGTATAACACCAGGCACATCTCCTGAAGCGCACATCAACCAAATAACTGCTGCAGCATATGGGCGCCTAGCAAACCTCACAACAGCATTCCGACATCTTAATAAGGAATCATTCAGGACTCTGTACACCGTGTACGTTAGGCCCAAATTGGAGTATGCGGCACCAGTTTGGAACCCACACCTAGCCAAGCACGTAAAGAAACTAGAGAAAGTGCAAAGGTTTGCAACAAGACTAGTCCCAGAGCTAAGAGGTATGTCCTACGAGGAGAGGTTAAGGGAAATCAACCTGACGACACTGGAGGACAGGAGAGATAGGGGGACATGATAACGACATACAAAATACTGAGAGGAATTGACAAGGTGGACAAAGACAGGATGTTCCAGAGATTGGACACAGTAACAAGGGGACACAGCTGGAAGCTGAAGACACAGGTGAATCACAGGGATGTTAGGAAGTATTTCTTCAGCCACAGAGTAGTCAGTAAGTGGAATAGTTTGGGAAGCGATGTAGTGGAGGCAGGATCCATACATAGCTTTAAGCAGAGGTATGATAAAGCTCACGGCTCAGGGAGAGTGACCTAGTTGCGATCAGTGAAGAGGCGGGGCCAGGAGCTCGGACTCGACCCCCGCAACCTCAACTAGGTGAGTACTACTAGGTGAGTACATATACATATATATATATATATATATATATATATATATATATATATATATATATATATATATATATATATATATATATATATATATATATATATATATATATATATATATAGTCGTGCCGTATAGGTAAAGCTGGTCAGTTAGCAAGAACTCGTTTAAATTAAGTCCTTTCTAAAATTTTCTCTTATACGTTTAAATATATATTCCTTTTCATTTATGTTAACGTAAAAAATAATAATTATGTACCAAAAAAAAAAAAACTTAGAAAACTTACCTAACCTTGTTAAAACAAGCGCAATATAATTTAGCCTAATCCGACTAAATATATTTTACATAAGTTTACAATAATTTAATAATAAACAAATACAATTTTTATTAAAAATGTTTTTAACGATTATCAGTTATAGGTTTATATTATTTACCTCACTATTTAAATTTACATTATTTTTAAAATAATTTTTTTTTACTAACTGTAAAAGTATTTTCATGGATCAAGAGCTCAAGCAGTGAGGAAACAAATGAGTTAAAGAGAAACTTGACAGAACACAGAAATGGAACAAATACAGAGGGAATGAGAGAGAGAAATAAGATAAAGCAAAGAGCAAAGAGAGTGCACAAAAATAAAAAGAAAGGACAAAATAAACCAAAGAAGAGTAAATAAGAAAGACCAATGAAATTAATCGGAATGGCACTCGTGATCACTAATCAGTAGAATGAGACCCACTTGCGGACTGACAGAAACAGAGATATGTCGTATATGTCTTATCTCTCCTTCTGTGTTTGTATCTTTACAAACACAGAAGGAGAGATAAGCCTCTCTGACCATACAGACAGATATAGGAAGACAAATTCTAGGTTTCCCATCATCCCATATTTACAAACCAGAAGATACAGTCGCACCCCAACCCGGATGCAAACTCGATTCACCCAACTGAATATATATTTTCCTCGTGGACTGAATCATACATGAAGGTGCTGCTTCAGGGAAGAAACACCCATCAAGGCTAAGGAAGGGGGGGGGACTGAAAGACTTAAAATTAACTTTCCCCATTCTTATTACTTTCCCCGGCAAAATAGTCACGTATGCGTCCTAAACAAGCTTTCTCCACGGGCGAAACTCCTCGTCAGTGAAGATATTCAAGTCTTACACGGGAGAATTGCATGCCATTAATGTAATAATGCTTTAACTTCCTCATGTATTGACTGTAACCTAATAACAGGACCTGTATGACCCCCAGTGGATTTCGCGCTCCCTCATGAGTCTAATTAAAAGAGATGAAACTACCCTGAAGTTGCAGGAGTTGACATGGCGAGTCAATACACTATCAGCGAGAAAATTTTCAAGACATTAGCCCCTTCAAGGGAGGTCCCTTGATTATAGTGAGGCGCTCTTGATCCTAGGAATTAAGGCTGCCCTTCTTCTCCTGGAATCAAACATGATCACTTCCCATTCTCCAGGTGCTATATGACCTTGACAGGAGTAAAATGGTAAAAATATGATGAGTAAATAAAAAGTGAGTAATAAAGTGTCGAGTAAATAAACAGCGAACAATAAAGTGTCGATTAAATAAACAGTGAGTAATAAAGTGTCGATTAAATAAACAATGAGCAATAAAACTTTGAAAAGCTTAGAAAGAGATGCTGGACCATCAGCATAATTTTTCCATGTTCCATCATTGCATATACGTTGCAGTTATGTAAAATAAGCATTATTCCTTAATAATGTGCAACATAATCACCATTCCTTGATAACGTGAGAAATAACCACTATTCTTTAATGATGTGAGAAATAACCATTATTCTTTAATAGTGTGAGAAAAAACCACTATTCTTTAATAATGTGAGAAAAAAACCACCATTCTTGAATAGTGTGAGAAATAACCACTATTCTTTAATAGTGTGAGAAATAACCACCATTCTTGAATAGTGTGAGAAATAACCACTATTCTTTAATAGTGTGAGAAATAACCATTATTCTTTAATAGTGTGAGAAATAACCACTATTCTTTAATAGTGTGAGAAATAACCATTATTCTTTAATAGTGTGAGAAATAACCACTATTCTTTAATAGTGTGAGAAATAACCACTATTCTTTAACAGTGTAAGAAATAACCACTATTCTTTAATAGTGTGAGAAATAACCACTATTCTTTAATAGTGTGAGAAATACCCACTATTCTTTAATAGTGTGAGAAATAACCACTATTCTTTAATAGTGTGAGAAATAACCACTATTCTTTAACAGTGTAAGAAATAACCACTATTCTTTAATAGTGTGAGAAATAACCACTATTCTTTAACAGTGTAAGAAATAACCACTATTCTTTAACAGTGTAAGAAATAACCACTATTCTTTTATAGTGTGAGAAATAACCACTATTCTTTAACAGTGTAAGAAATAACCACTATTCTTTAACAGTGTAAGAAATAACCACTATTCTTTAACAGTGTAAGAAATAACCACTGTTCTTTAACAGTGTAAGAAATAACCACTATTCTTTAATAGTGTGAGAAATAACCACTATTCTTTAACAGTGTAAGAAATAACCACTATTCTTTAACAGTGTAAGAAATAACCACTATTCTTTTATAGTGTGAGAAATAACCACTATTCTTTAACAGTGTAAGAAATAACCACTATTCTTTAACAGTGTAAGAAATAACCACTATTCTTTAATAGTGTGAGAAATCACGAAAGTACTTGGAATTACACTGGTTTTGTCACTGGTTATTTTGTATATTGCTATATCACATGTTTACTGTGATCTTATTGCATCTACAACTTTATCTTCATTACTTTTCTTCATTACTTCATTACTTTTGTTCAACAAAATCTTCCTTTAGTCTAGAAAAACTGACTTTCATGAGACATTTTCTCTCATCGGGAACTTTGTCTTCAACCTAAACATTATTCAACAAAAAATTTCAACGGAAACTTACTTTCTTTATTGGCTCTTGATCCAATTCCACTGATCAAGAGGTCCTCACCGGAGTCAAGGAGCTCCCCTTGAGCTGACGTATCTTTATTATTCAGAAGTAAAGTATTTTCGTCACTTTTTCTCCCTCCAGCTCACCTTGTTTTCCTCAGTGTTACTCAAGACTACCTTAATTCCTTATAATAACAATATACAATACCAACAGGTGGACGAGTAAGACACATGTCTATTATTTATGTATCCTTAATGCCGAGATGTTTCGCCTGTATAGGAGATGCCGAGATGTTTCGCCTGTATAGCAGATGCCGAGATGTTTCGCCTGTATAGCAGATGCCGAGATGTTTCGCCTGTATAGGAGATGCCGAGATGTTTCGCCTGTATAGCAGATGCCGAGATGTTTCGCCTGTATAGCAGATGCCGAGATGTTTCGCCTGTATAGCAGATGCCGAGATGTTTCGCCTGTATAGGAGATGCCGAGATGTTTCGCCTGTATAGGAGATGCCGAGATGTTTCGCCTGTATAGCAGATGCCGAGATGTTTCGCCTGTATAGCAGATGCCGAGATGTTTCGCCTGTATAGCAGATGCCGAGATGTTTCGCCTGTATAGCAGATGCCGAGATGTTTCGCCTGTATAGCAGATGCCGAGATGTTTCGCCTGTATAGCAGATGCCGAGATGTTTCGCTTGTATAGGAGATGCCGAGATGTTTCGCCTGTATAGCAGATGCCGAGATGTTTCGCTTGTATAGGAGATGCCGAGATGTTTCGCCTGTATAGGAGATGCCGAGATGTTTCGCCTGTATAGCAGATGCCGAGATGTTTCGCCTGTATAGCAGATGCCGAGATGCTTCGCCTGTATAACAGATGCCGAGATGTTTCGCCTGTATAGCAGATGCCGAGATGTTTCGCCTGTATAGGAGATGCCGAGATGTTTCGCCTGTATAGCACATCCCGAGATGTTTCGCCTGTATAGCAGATGCCAAGATGTTTCGCCTGTATAGCAGATGCCGAGATGTTTCGCCTGTATAGGAGATGCCGAGATGTTTCGCCTGTATAGCAGATGCCGAGATGTTTCGCCTGTATAGGAGATGCCGAGATGTTTCGCCTGTATAGCAGATGCCGAGATGTTTCGCCTGTATAGCAGATGCCGAGATGTTTCGCCTGTATAGGAGATGCCGAGATGTTTCGCCTGTATAGCAGATGCCGAGATGTTTCGCCTGTATAGGAGATGCCGAGATGTTTCGCCTGTATAGGAGATGCCGAGATGTTTCGCCTGTATAGGAGATGCCGAGATGTTTCGCCTGTATAGGAGATGCCGAGATGTTTCGCCTGTATAGCAGATCCCGAGATGTTTCGCCTGTATAGCAGATGCCAAGATGTTTCGCCTGTATAGCAGATGCCGAGATGTTTCGCCTGTATAACAGATGCCGAGATGTTTCGCCTGTATAGCAGATGCCGAGATGTTTCGCCTGTATAGGAGATGCCGAGATGTTTCTCGCCTGTATAGCAGATGCCGGATATTTCGCCTGTATAGCAGATGCCGAGATGTTTCGCCTGTATGGAGATGCCGAGATGTTTCGCCTGTATGGCAGTGCCGAGATGTTTCGCCTGTGAAGATGCGAGATGTTTCGCCTGTATGGCGATGCCGAGATGTTCGCCTGTATAGATAGAGATGTTTCGCCTGTATAGCAGATGCCGAATGTTTTTCGCCTGTATAGCAGATGCCAGAGATATTTTCGCCTGCTGCTGCAGATGCCGAGATGTTTCGCCTGTATAGCAGATGCCGAAGAGATGTTTCGCCTGTATATAGCAGATGCCGAGATGTTTCGCCTGTATGTAGATGCCGAGATGTTTCGCTTGTATAGAAAGGAGATACCGAGATATTTCGCCTGTATAGGAGATGAGATCTTTCGCCTGTATAGCGAATGCCGAGATGTTTCAACATGAGAATGCGAGATGTTTCGCCTGCTATGCTTTTGTACCGAGATGTTTCGCCTGTAGAGGAGATGCCGAGATGTTTCGCCTGTATAGGAGATGCCGAGATGTTTCACCTGTATAGCAGATGCCGAGATGTTTCGCCTGTATAGGAGATGCCGAGATGTTTCGCCTGTATAGGAGATGCCGAGATGTTTCGCCTGTATAGCAGATGCCGAGATGTTTCGCCTGTATAGCAGATGCCGAGATGTTTCGCCTGTACAGCAGATGCCGAGATGTTTCGCCTGTATAGCAGATGCCGAGATGTTTCGCCTGTATAGCAGATGCCGAGATGTTTCGCCTGTATAGCAGATGCCGAGATGTTTCGCCTGTATAGCAGATGCCGAGATGTTTCGCCTGTATAGCAGATGCCGAGATGTTTCGCCTGTATAGCAGGCGATAGACTTATCACATCAAACTCTCTACTTCCTCAACGACCTTCAGTATTTTAGCCACGTTTCTGCTGACAATTATAATTTATCAAATTTTCTTTTCTGTTATAGTTTATCAAATTTTCTTTTCTATTATAATTTATCAAATCTTCTTTTCTCTATTAGAATTTATCAAACTTTCTTTTCTATTTTAATTTATCAAATCTTTTCTCTTTTATAATTTATCAAATTTTCATTTCTATTATAATTTATCAAATTTCATTTTCTATTATAATTTATCATATCCGCTTTATTAGAATTTATCAAATTTCCTTTTCTATTTTAATTTATCACATCTTCTTTTCTCTATTATATTTTATCAAATTTCCTTTTCTATTATAATTTATCAAATCTTCTTTTCTCTATCATAATTTATCAAATCATATTTTCCCTATTATAATTTATCAAATTTCCTTTTCTATTATAATTTATCAAATCTTCTTTTCACTATTTTAATTTATCAAATTTCCTTTTCTATTATAATTTATCAAATTTCCTTTTCTATTATTATTTATCAAATTTCCTTTTCTATTATTATTTATCAAATTTCCTTTTCTATTATTATTTATCAAATTTTCCTTCACAGATTTCCTTATTTACCAACATTGTCTGTGCTGCTTCTCTAAATTATCGAATTTTATCCCTTCATCCAGCAATTTCCTTGTTTCTTCTTGCATCCATATTGCTGGAAAAAAATATCCGTTTCTCTGGAATACCTTTTTTCCTCGATCTTTTTTTTCCATGATTTATCCCCCTCAGCAAGCCTGACACTCCTTCCGTGGCTCCCTGGCTCTAATAGCGACGATTTCTCCAGTTCAAATCGCCAAAATACTCACTAGTGGTGACCTCTCTGGTTGATTCTCTGCACTTACACAGTTCAAGGGTAAGAGGGAGTGTGGAGGCGGTCCTTGATGCTCGTGAGGAACTCTTGATACAAGGGACTGGAGATATCCTGACCTTTACTATCCAGATTCTATGTGACCGCATATTTATCACTGTATATATACACATATATATATATATATATATATATATATATATATATATATATATATATATATATATATATATATATATAAATTCCTTGAGGAGCTGGGAAAAAGACTCATCACGGTAACTAGGGACCCCAGGGCAGCTAGTTTTCTGTTCCAGCGGCTCAGTGCGGCTGTTCAAAGGGGTAATGCCTGCTGTATTTTGGGCACACGCCCCAGCTCTGAGGAGCTGGATGAGATTTTCGCCTTATAATCGGTGATACACACGTAACAACATGTACTATATATGCACCTTTATGTCAACAATGTATCTCTTAAATCTTCTGTACCATATTATGTAATAAAATATTCCTATTGGTAAAAAAGAATGAAAAGATGGGGTGGTAGGGGAAGTGGAATATTCAAACGGCTTCAGGAAGAAATCCAAATATTCTTCCTTGAAGCCTTTTATCCACTTCTCCGAGAGCTATAGAATCCCCACAATTTACACAGAGTGGACCCCGTCTATTTAATATGAATATATATATATATATATATATATATATATATATATATATATATATATATATATATATATATATATATATATATATATATATTATATATATATATATATATATATATATATATATATATATATATATATATATATATATATATATATATATATATATATATATATATATATATATATATAAATATGTCGTGCCGAATATGTAAAACTGGTCAATTATCAAGAACTCATTTAAAATTAAGTCCTTTCTAAAATTGTCTCTTATACGGTTAAAGATATATTTTTTGTCAACAATGTTGATGTAAGAAATTTTAATTTTGCAACAGAAGATTCTTAGAAAACTTACCTAACCTTATTATAAGAATAGCAATTTATTTTAGCCTAACCCAACTAAATATATTTTAGATTTGTTTACAGTAATTTAATACTAAACAAACACAGTGAATATATTTTTTTCGTTAGGTTCAGAATGATTTTGGCGAAATTATTGCATACACAAATTTTCACTTGTCCTATATGGCAAGATGAGCGTTGCTATTTAAGCCAAGATCGCAAGTTCTGCCTATTCGGCACGACACATATATATATATATATATATATATATATATATATATATATATATATATATATATATATATATATATATATATATATATATATATATATATATATATATATATATATATATATATATATATATATATATATATATATATATATATATATATATATATATATATATAAACACAGTAGAGCTCTTGCAAATAAGTCAAACCTGTAAGTAGATTAAAATTATATCGAACCAATAAGAAATAAAGGTATATAGATAATTATTAAATACTTCAGGCTATCAACTCAAAAATCATAAGAATGGAGAAGCAAAGCAGTAGGCTTACTGGCCCACTCCATGAATGTGACTCCAAAATACATTTGTCCAACACATACATTTGTCCAACAAATGTATAAAATTCAGGACAAATTGTTCTTTTGATGAACACACTCTGTATTTTTGTGAAAAATATATATATCTTTAAGATTATTAATATTTTTCTGGACTATAAAACTGTTAAGCTTAAAGATACCAGAACCCAAATTTGGAATATGTTGTGTATCATAATTAATAAGTAATGATTCCCCAATATTTCGTTGAACAATAGAATTACAGGGAAGTAATTCAATGGCATTAGTCTCGTTGGACAATTCACAGAAATACTGTCGATTCATCTCTCATTAAGCATGATGCACATCATGTATTTCCAGTGTTGTTTCATATTTCTACATTGAATCTTCTGTTGAGCTTGTTGCATACCTCCCTGTCTCATCCTGTGTATACCCTTCTTTTCCTCGTGTTATCACTTTATCTTTTACACCCATCTATCTTTTGACGTGTCAGCGAAGAAGCTTTGGTTCTATCTTTGCCTTTGTTCCTATGTCCATTGCACTTTTTTTTCCAGCTTTTCTCCGAACAAGAAGATATTCGTTTCTGGTTCTTTCACAAGCTTCATTTTTTCTTTGTATTTCGTATGTTTTCTATGTTCTTTTTTCCTTTTTTTTATTTTACGTTGCTATATTGACGATTATATGCGGTTTCAGCCAGTGTCTCTTATCATTGTGAATGTTTGTGTGTGTGTGTGTGTGTGTGTGTGTGTGTGTGTGTGTGTGTGTGTGTGTGTGTGTGTGTGTGTGTGTGTGTGTGTAGAAGAAAGAAGTCTCTCTCATAAAATCTTCGTAAACATCTTGACGGTAACGAAACCACAAGATACTAATCTAAACACTACCGTCAGCCAAGCCTACCGATCAGAGCCGTCGTCAGGCGACTTTACCAGGACAAAAGGAGAGATTAAATACCCAAATCGGCCGCAGTAGATCTTCATTTCTGCTGGCAATTTTCAGAGAGAGAGGAGAAATATGTTGGCAATTTGTTTCATTCTCTTAAACGAACGTTTTCCTCCTGCTCCTTTTCAATTTTTTTTATTTTCTCTTCGTTTTACGTCTACTTTCCAAAGTTGTTTTAAAATATGATGTACAATAATGAATTTTGTATGAGAGTTGTGTATCATAATGTGGGTAAATGGTCGATGCAACGGCGGGCTCGTAATTTCATGTTAGAATTTGTACAGCGAAAATTACTGTGTACAAGAGGTGAGTCTGGGGATGTCTGACATCCCGGGCTGTTGCTAAAAGAATTCTGCACTTCCATTTAAAGAGATATTAAAAATACTGATTTTGATATATTTTGCAGGTACAAACCTGTATATATATATATATATATATATATATATATATATATATATATATATATATATATATATATATATATATATATATATATATATATGCAATAAGATCACAGTAAACAGGTTGATTTCACAATATGCCACATTACCACTCTGAAAGAATAGAGAAATTCCAAGCGCATTTCGTGACTACTCACATTGATAATGTTGGAGTAGTCACGAGAAGATGCTAAATTTCTCTATTCTTTCATGAATTATTACATTTATGCTATATATATATATATATATATATATATATATATATATATATATATATATATATATATATATATATTATCTCTATATATATACATATATATATATACATATATGTAGTATCGATAAAGAGTCTACGAGGTTTCGGTAAATTCTTTAGTGTAGGTAGAGCTAAGCATTCTGACACTGGCTGGGAACTTTAAACTTTGAACAAACGTGTATATTTTCTCATAATACCATAATGTACTTTTTATTTTACAAACTAAATAAATCTGCCCCTGTCTCCCTCACTTTCCTTCTCTCTCTCTCTCTCTCTCTCTCTCTCTCTCTCTCTCTCTCTCTCTCTCTCTCTCTCTCTCTCTCTCTCTCTCTCTCTCTCTCTCTCTCTCTCTCTATCTCTCTCTTTCACGCACACAGACACACATACACATTCTCCGGCCGTGACCCAAGTGGTGGACATCAACATTAGGTCAGACTCGTGTGGCAAATGATGGTTTCTCATCGTCAGCTGTGGCTGATGTTGCTTTTTGCCTCTCGTGATGCCACCGCAGTAATGGGGGAATTCTCAGGGTAATGGGGAAATTGTGGCCGTTATGGGGAAATTGTAGCCGTTAGAGGGAAGTTTTTGTCCGCATTAGGAGAACTGTGGGTGTATTAGGGGAATTGAGGGGCCATATTGGGGAAATTCTGATCCGCATTGAGGGAATTCTGACAATAGCAGGGGAACTGCTGTCGTTATGGGGGAATTATTTCCATAATCGGGGGAATTGTGGCCGCTAGGGAAGAACTGTAACCTTACCGTGGCAGAGGTATTGTGGCCGTAATGGGGGGAATTGTAGGCTTAATGGGGGCACTATTGTGGCTTTATCTGGGACTCTCTAAGTAATGGAGAATAGGACCATATTGTGGATAGTGATGGGCAGTAATGGAGGATTGTGAACGGTAGTTGAGGATTGTGGACGGTAGTGGAGGATTGTGGACGGTATTGGAGGACTGTGGATGGTACTGGAGGATTGTGGATGGCAGTGGAGTATTAGGGGAGGCAGTGGAGGATTGTAGGCGTTAGTAGAGGTTTTTGGGCGGTAGCTGAGGACAATAGCCTCTGCTTGGAGGATTGTGGGCAGTGGTGGTAGTATGTGGGAAGTAAAACTGAATTATGAATTGGACAGTAGTGTAGGATGCAAGACAGTAGTTTTGGATTTTGGGCGATAGTTAAGGATTGTGTATAGTAGTCAAGGTTTGTGGGCAGTAGATAAGAACTGTGGGCAACAGTTAAAGATTGTGGACATTAGTTAAGGATTGTGGACGATAGTTAAGGATAGTGGACTGTAGTTCTGGGTAGTGGACAATGGTTAAGGATTGTGGGCAGTAGTTAAGGATAGTGAATATTAAGGATTGTGGTAAGTAGTTAAGCATCATGGGCAGCAGTTAAGGATTGTGGGCAGTAGTTAAGGATTGTGGGCATTAGAGGAAGCTTTGTAGCCTCTGGTGGAGGATTTTTTGGAAGTAGTTGTGGATTCTGGAGCGGGTGTTTGTGTGTGGGGGGGGTTAAGGAGGCTGGCAGTGTTTACATACAGAGAGAGAGAAGAGAGAGTTGTTTTCATCCTAAGAGACACGTCAAACAAGAGTTTGGAAGAGTCAAGAGGAGACCTGACCTCTGTAGAACACAGCAGCTGAAGTGCTCTTTGTCTTTCAACTATTATCTTCCTCGTCCTCTTCCTCTCATTCTTCCTTCTCTCTTCTTCCTCTAATTTTCTTTCTGCTTTATTTTCCTTTTCTTCTTATTTTCCTCTTCTTTCCTTTCCTCCATCTAATCTCATTTCTCTTTCAATTCTCTTTCCCCTCTTATTCACTATCTTCAAACTCAGCTCATAGTTTTTCCTTCTTACTCTCATTCTCTTAACCTAACCTCCAGACCAATTCTTCTCTATAATCCTTTTCTTTCCTATCACTTTCTTTCATTCTTTTCTCCTCATTCTGTCATCCCTCTTACTTTATCCTCTTCCTTCTCTACCTCTCACTTGGGATCCATTTTGTATCCCCATTCCTCTAACTCATTAAACTCATTCTCACTTTCTCTTTTGTTTTCAAACTCCTTTGCACTTCTCTCCAATCCACCTCCTCCTCTTCTAAATCCTCCTCCTCCACCACCTCTTCCTTCACTACCTCCTCCTCCTCCTCCTACTCCTCCTACTTCTTTTCTATCTCCATCTCTTTCTCCTCTTCCTTCTTCTCCTCCTCCCTTCCTCTTTCTCATATCTCCACCTCTTTCTTCTTCTTCTTTCCTCATTTTCAAATCTCCATTTCCTTGACTTCCTTTCAAATCACATCTTTCTTTCCTCTCCTCCCCTTCTCTCTCTCTCTCTTCCTTAATCTTTCTCCTTCTCCTCTTCCCCTCATCTTCTTATCACGCCAGGTCTCTCTTCCTCCAAATTTTTATTTTTGATTTTGCATCGTTTTCCTCCTTTCCCCTTCTCATCTCTCCAACAATAATTCCCCCATCTCTGTCTGTCTATCTGTCTCTCTCTCTCTCTCTCCCTCTCTCTTTTTTTTTTTTTTTTTTTACACAGGGTTTGACAAGGTTAAGGATCCCTAGCCTATTGACAAGCTATTTACAGGTTAAGGATTCCTAACTTTATTGGCAAGCTAAGAGCTGTTACCTACATCAGCTCATTTGAAAGCATTTATATTGTTATGAGACATACAAGTAGGGAACAGAATGAAGTTGAAGCCATCTGTGGGCCAGCATTTTCATTTAATCAACTGACTTTATCTCGTTGACATCATTATGTTGTACGAATGTGTTCCATACTCGAGTCATCCTGGGTATATTGGATCTCAGATGGAGTGAAGTTCTGGAGAAGGGTACAGCCAGAGTGAAGTTGCTGCTTTCTGCCCGTTTTGTGGCATAAAAGCTTGTTTCACGCTGTCCTCGAAGTGGATCCAAGTGTGGTACTTTGACAATATTGGCCTTGTACATAACAGTGAGGCCACCCACATCCCTCCTGTGTTGAAGGCTGTGCTGAAATGACAGATCTATCCAGGATGGGTCCAGGCGAGAGATGAGACGTCTTGCTCTGTTCTCTACTCTGTCAAGCAGTCGCAGATGAGAGGGGGGGCAGGCAAACCAAGAAAGTGGAGCATACTCTCTCTCTCTCTCTCTCTCTCTCTCTCTCTCTCTCTCTCTCTCTCTCTCTCTCTCTCTCTCTCTCTCTCTCTCTCTCTCTCTCAAGAGGAGTCTGTATACTCAGGATGAAAGAGGACTCAGCATGGCAGCGTTCACAATCAGCTATTTAGCCTTTCAGTTTTTCCAAGTTTTAATTATAAGTGAGTTTCGTGTTTGGGGTACCGAGGAGAGAGAGAGGGAGAGAGAGAGAGGGAGAGAGAGAGAGAGAGAGAGAGAGAGAGAGAGAGAGAGAGAGAGAGAGAGAGAGAGAGAGAGAGAGAGAGAGAGAGAGAGAGAGAGAGAGAGAGAGAGAGAGAGAGAGAGAGAGAGAGAGAGAGATAAAACATGACTTCAAAGTCTATCTACTTTTATCTACATTCATTAATTATTAAATAGATATTTAAGGCAAGAATAGCAAAGCCGAAGGCTCTCTCCTCATCCTTCTACTCTCTCCAGCCACTGCCTGCCAGCTAGAAACAGGGAAGAGTGGGCCGGATAAATATGCGATACCATACTGCAAAAAAGTCAAGCAATTTACTTGTAAAAGAGGTGATTTGAAGGCATGAGGTGCGTACTACTTTTACTCTGTACCACTGTTCCTGTCACAACTACTCGCGTCATGCCACTGTCACCTACAAGAGCTCGGTGTTCCAGTACTTCTACTTCTAGCAAATATTTGTTCCACTACTGGATACTGTGGTGCAGGTGGATGAGATGAACTGGATATCGTGAGCAGCTGTGTAGTAGACATTAAGACACCGATGGCCATTGTTATGACTCGCACATTCCTCACCTCTACTTCTGCCAATATTAACTTGTGTGCGTCTTGGTTAATTATTCGTCCTGACGTAGTCGTTGAGCTATCAGAAATTGATTGATTACAGTTTGTCCCTGCATAGTACCGACTTGAGTCCTCTGAAGTGCAGAGAAATTGTTCTGCTGCTTCTTAAATTACTTTTTTTGTCTGCTCTTACAACTTCAGTTAGTAGTGTTTCATTCTGTTTACGAAAGTTCCTTCACATACGTTCATGTTGCATCCCTTGCCTTGACGTTTTCTAAGAAAGAGAAATTATTAAGTGCTTTGAGTTTTAGGTTAGGAAAGCTTTGTCAGGAAGTAGGATAAGTGTTTACTGGAGCGGGTCTTAGTCACGTGATGACCCACAGCTGGAGCTTTTGTTCATCTGACCGAGACCTTTCACTAGCTTACCAGTCTGCCTCTTTTAAAACATATAGTTGAGTATTCTTCATACGGTTTGATTCTTAGTTGCTGCCCTACCTGGAGTTACCTGGAGGTTATTCCGGGGATCAACGCCCCCGCGGCCCGGTCCACGACCAGGCCTCCCGATGGATCAGGGCCTGATCAACTAGGCTGTTACTGCTGGCCGCATCTTTTATGTAATTTGGAAAACAAAACTGAAAACCGCCGTCAAGATGCATTAGAGTTAGTATCATATTCGGTGTTTTGCATTTTCAAGTAATGGAAAATAGCATTGTGCTGGCTGAGAATCAATAAGGATAACGAAACGAGAATGACAAAGTGTGTGGAGAAGAAAATGTTTAATAGTAGAAACAACGAGAAAAGATGGAAGGAAAGAGGGTGAGGAACAAGAAGTAAATGATGAGAAAACAATGGCGGAAGTAACAACGGAAACTAAACAATGGAAGCATTAGCGGAGAAGAGAGGAAAGCGATAGCGGGAAGACAACAATGAGGGCAATAGTGGGAAGACCAGAAGGAAACCAGTAGTGACAAAACAATAAGTTAAGTAATAGTGGCAAGACAAGAATGAAAGCAATAGTAGGAAGACAACAAGAGAAGCAATAAAGAGAACTAAAGAGGAGAGGGATAACGGGAAAACAACAGGGAAAGCAATAACGGGAAAACAACAGGGAAAGCAATAACGGGAAGACAATAGGGGAAACAATGTCAAACAGCAATCAGGAACACAAGACTCAGGCAACGACCTACTGAGGTCACCAAACTTGTCTGGAGCTCTAAAGTAAACACGGAAGTGTCCTCCATCACCATCACCACCACTACCACCATCACCACCACTACCACCATCACCACCACTACCACCATCACCACCACTACCACCATCACCACCACTACCACCATCACCACAACCACCACTATTATCACAACCACCACTATCTCAACCACCACTATCATCACCTCCCTCATAATCACCACCCTCCACCTCACCATCGCCACCACCACTATCACAGCTACCACCATCTCCCCTTCACAATCACCACTCAACCCCCTCTCCATCACTACCTGCCTTCCCACCATCACCATCACCACCCACCACCACCTTCACCACCCACTTCTCACCATCTCCATCCCCACCAATTCCACCATCACCTCCCCAATCACCATTACCACCTTACCCAAATAATTATATTCCAACTCAACCCATTTCACTCTCCTCTTCTGAAAGAGAGAGAGAGAGAGAGAGAGAGAGAGAGAGAGAGAGAGAGAGAGAGAGAGAGAGAGAGAGAGAGAGAGAGAGAGAGAGAGAGAGAGAGAGAGAGCCTAGCACCTAGTCGTCCGTCAAGGGTGGTGGGCGTGCTGGGACTTATATCATAGCTTAATGGAAGGAAACTGTCCAGTCTTCAGCACAAGGACTGCCACACACCATTACTCTTAGATTTCTTTCTACACTCAGCTTGAGGTATTCTTTCTCTCTTCTCTCCCTCTCTCATTGTTTTCATAAATAATAATAATGATAAAAAAAAATAATAATAATAATAATAATAATATTATTGTTATTATTATTATTGTTATTATTATTAAGATTATTATTATTATTATTATTATTATTATTATTATTATTATTATTATTATTATTATTATTATTATTATTATTATTATTGTTATTATTATTATTATTATTATTATTATTATTATTATTATTATTATTATTATTAAGATTATAATTATTATTATTAAGATTATAATTATTATTATTATTATTATTATTATTAATAATACTGGTAATAATAATATAGTAATTATTTTGTTGTAATAAAGTTGGTAGAATTACCGACAATATAGGTAGGTAAAAGGATACAAGTGCAACTAATGTGACGTTTATTGATAGGCAAATGTTTCGCTCTCCAGGAGCTTTATCAAGCCATTACCACCGTAATGGCTTGATAAAGCTCCTGGAGAGCGAAACGTTGCCACAATAAATGTCACATTAGTTGCACTTGTGTCCTTTTACTTTACAATTATTTTGTTACTCTTCTTATTAGATTTTTTTTAGTAAATAAGAGAAGTTGTGCAAATAAATTAATTTGTAGTGAAGTCTAATAAAAATATAGAAACTTCAGGCTTAAATATAATATTTTTTTCTTGCTTATCGGAAGACAGTTTGCAAATGATGCAACAAACTTTTATACAACTGGAAAATGCTAACGAAGAGAGTGAGTACATGGGAGTACATGGGAGTACATGTGAGTACATGGGAGTACATGGGAGTACATGGGAGTACATGGGAGTACATGGGAGTACATGGGAGTACATGGGAGTACATGGGAGTACATGGGAGTACATGTGAGTACACGGTCATCCATGGACAGAGATTTATTTTGAAAGATCAATTTATTATCAAAATTATGACACCATATTAAGCAGATATTTTAGAAATATGGACCATTTTGAGAAGGTTACAAAATAAAGAATTATCGGGAGACATCTCGCACATAGGAGAGAGTAGCTTAAGACGACGTTTCGGTCCGACTTGGACTATTTACACGTCACACTGACAGAAGGGAATGAGTAAGCCAGTATTTATAGGCAAGGTGGACAGGGACGGGAGAGAGGAAGAAAAAGTAGTGGCAGTGGTAATGTTGTTAGTGGAAGTAGTAACAGAGGTAGCAGTGGTAGTAGGAAGTAGTGGAAGTAGTTGTGTGCTGCAAGAACTATCAAAGTCCACAACGAGGTGAACTGCGGAGGACTATTGACTTGTACTTTGATTGTATGCCATAAACTATTATTAAGACGGTTGATGGGAGGACTGTAAAGCAGAATGAATATAGAGGTGCAATAGTGTCAGGAATAGCTGAAAAGAAACAATATTCAGATAAAGCTTTGATTGGGAAAACGTTTTCCCCAGGGTTGTGTTTCGACTGATAAAGCTATGAAGTGATAATGATAATGAAGCTATGAAGTGATAATGATAATAAAGCTATGAAGTGATAATGATAATAAAGCTATGAAGTGATAATGATAATAAAGCTATGAAGTGATAATGATAATAAAGCTATGAAGTGATAATGATAATAAAGCTATGAAGTGATAATGATAATAAAGCTATGAAGTGATAATGATAATAAAGCTATGAAGTGATAATGATAATTCAACTGCTCGTAGTTTGGCTTTCAAGCTTGTCGAAAACACACCATTTTATCCAAATAATTGTGCATTTTAGAACAGCGATGGTGAAAGCACTGTGCAGTGTCCCCTTGAAGATGGGAAGAGCGCCTTGATACTAGTGAAGGGCTCTTGATTCAAACAACTAGAGCTACTCTCTTCTTTCTTACATCAAACTTAACTGGGCTGTCACACCCCAGCTGCTCCTCATTTTGGGTGTAGCTCTACCCCATGAAGGTAACAAATACAATAAAAAGGCGAATCTCGCCATTCTCTTTAGTCATTGACAGCTTTTTATTACAATTTAGAGCCCATAATAAAGACAATTTCAAGTGCAAATTCCCTGGAGATATGCCCTTATTATTAGTGGGCTTTATCCCCCTGCCACTTATCGGCTGTCGCTGCTCTAATCACGGGGTAATTAGTTTCCACTTCCAGATATCAGTCAACTCGATAGCGAGCTGTAAAATCTTAATCGGTGTTAGCCACGTCCATTATGTCCTAATATTCAGAGAATTGTCGGCAGATCCTTCACCTGACTGGAGTCTTAATATGTTGCTCAAGCTGGAGCTCCTTTTGGGGACTTTGTTGGGTTTGAAATCTATCTATAGGCTATATAGTTCGTCTGAACACTGCGTTAAAAAATATTTTAATCCATTCTATGAATATAGACCGAGAAGTTCACATTTCTCAGTGAATACAAACAGAGATACAAGCTTTATATTTCTTAAACATTGAGAGATACTTACCTCTTGGTGCAATAAGATCACAGTAAACAGCTGATATCACAATATGCAGAACAACCACTGTGAAAAAAGTAGTGAAATTCCAAGCGCTGTCGTGACTTCTTACGTTTTCAAGGAACTATCATAATTCCTTGATAATTTGAGAAGTCACGAATGCGCTTGGAATTTCACTATTTTTCACAGTGGTTGTTCTGCACTCCTCATGGTGTATACACACTGAGAGATATGCACATACCTAGCAACATATTTACAAAGATAATTTAATTTAATCTCTAAATTAGTGATTAATTTTCTTGATAATTTAAAGATCAATTTCTGCATTGATAACCCAAGGTCATTAACAACATAGTAATAATTTAAACAATGCCAGGAGGAAAATTAATAGAAATAACTCCAACGTTTAAGAAGAGCTGTAATTATTGTAAGGTGAGTTACCAACAACGAAGGAAACAAGAGTATTTTATCATAGTTTTTGTCAAAACTTTGACAAAAGAGCTTCTGTAGCAACACTAACAACGTAGACACCAGCATTATGAGTTAAAACAGCACCCGTACCTGAACAATAGCAGCAGTAGCCACAATACATACTTGAACCATTACAATATTAGGAACAACTTAGAAACAGTTACTGGAACAATTACAACAATTTGGTGCAACTCAAATACGCTACCGAGACAATTACAACAGTAGAAGCAACTCAAAAACACTTACTGCAACAATTGCAACGTTAAGATCAACTAAAAACACTGGAGCAATTAAAAGAGAAGGAAATACTCGAAGCACTTACTGAAACACTTGCGACAATAAGAGAAACCCCAAACCATTTCTGAAACAACACTAGGGGTTGCAGCAACATTAAAAAAACGGCAGTGTCTGAAACATTTACGGGAATAATAGGAGTGGTAGCAGCAACATATACTGGAACAAAGGCAGCAATAGTAGAAGCATCCAAAAAACAAAAGCAGCAGCTCCAACTGGAACAATAGCTGTAGTAGAAAGAAAAACCTAAACTATGGCAGGAAAACACACAGCGGTGGAAGAGGCAGTAAAAGCGGTAGCAGTAAACACAATAACAGCCGCGGTAGGAAAGCAACTGCGGTAGAAGTAGCAGCAGTAGCAGCAACAGCAGCATCGGAGAGCCACAGCAGTTGAAGCAGCAACATCAACACCCATTGCAGCAGTATCAACAGCAAAAGACATTAACGCAGCAGCAACAGCAGTAGCAGCAGGTGCCTCACTGCAGCAGCAGTAGCAGCATTAAGATGAAAACAGCAGCAGCAGCAGCAGCAGCAGCTACTACAACTATAGGAGCATTCGCTGCAGCAGCTACAGTATCAACAACAGCTGCAGCATTATCAACATTAGGTCGTAATAATGCTGGTAGAATTACCGACATTACGTCAGGTAAAAAAAAACACGCGTGTAACTAACGTGACGTTTTATTGTGGCAACGTTTTGCTCTCCAGCAGCATTGTCAAGCCAATGCCCCTGGAAAGCGAAACGTTGCCACAAGAGACTGTCACATTAGTTACACATGTGTTCCTTATTGTGTGACATTATCAACAGCAGCAGCCATCGAAGCCACATCAGCAGTTGAACGAAAAGGAACAGCAGCAGTAACACAAAAAGCCACTACCGCTGCAGCAACAGCCACGCTAAGCTTCAGAAACAGTGATGGCAGGAAAGTGATCAAAAATAGGCCGGAAAAGTAACAGTAGAAGCATTTATCTGAGACTGCAACAGCACCATTTATCCTGTTCATTCTACATATCCGTTGCTACAATCTGTTTATTGCACCATGAACAAACTAAAGCTGAGTGTTATGCTGGTAATGGGATTACTTTGTACAATGAATAAAGTAAAGGAAAACTATCCTCGCAATCTGAACAAAATAATAGAAAGGGGGACAAAAACTGCTCTTTGAGAAAAAAAATTAGGAAAGAACGTATGGATACAGGAACATGAGTAGAACTTTCCTTACAAGCTGAACAAAAAAGGAGGTTTGGGGAAGTGTCGTTGTAACTTCCTCCAAAGAAGGCAGGAGTAATGAAAACAACCCTTGCAATATAGACAAAAGAAGGGAAGGAAGGGGGAACGTACCTCGTAATACGAACAAAAGCTGAACAGCAGGTTGAACTATACTTGCAATATGAACAAAAGTATACTAGGAAGTAAGGATAACTATCTTTTCAAGAAAAAGAAAACTATCCCAGGAAGGAAAAATTAAAAAAAAAAAATCACTTGTCCTCAACACAAAGAAGGAAAGAAGAAGTAATTGACATGAAATTGAGAAAATGGGGAAATTTTCTTCCTTTTGAGCTCCAGCTTTTAGCTTTACCTGGAGCTTAAGGAATATATAATGGCAGGGAAAGACTGGGCTTCCAGCAGTATAAAAACAGTTTCTTCCGTGATGAATTTTCTTCCCAAGATGAATTTATAGCAAAATTTATATTTCCTAAGCTAATGATAAAAATCAAATCGAATATTCAAAGAAATTATTATTATTACTACTAATAATTTTATTCTTATTACAAATATTAAGATATTATTACAATTACTATTATTACTATTATTATTATTATTATTATTATTATTATTATTATTATTATTATTATTATTATTATTATTATTATTAATCACATTCTTATTACAGTTATTATTACTGTCATTATTATTGGTGATAATCAGGTTTGATCCAACGACGGGTCAGTTTGCTTATTTTAAATTTCTTGGAACAGGAAAGCATCACCAACTTCAACACACCGATCTTGCAATACTTTCCAAACACTCTGCAACTGGAAGTCTCAACATACGATCACATAAACTAGACAAGAACACTTTAAGAAGCTAATTAAAGCATTTCAAAGCATAAGAGCCACCATAAAGAAGGTGGTGTGTGTGGTCAAGTGGCTCCAAATGTGTGGCAGCAGAAAATAATGCACTTCCACTCTGGGCTCAAATAATGCACTCTTGCTCCGGGCTCAAATAATGCACTCTTACTCTGGGCTCAGTTAAGGCTCGTTTACTCTGGATTCAACCAATGCACGTTTCCTCTGCGCTCAAATTATGCATGTTTACTCTGGGTTCAAATAATGCTCGTTTGCTCTGGGCTCAAATAATGATCGTTTACTCAAGGCTCAATTAATACTCGTTTACTCTGGGTTCAAATAATGCTCGTTTGCTCTGGGCTCAAATAATGGACGTTCAGTCTGGGCTCAAATAATTCACTTTTACTCTGGGCTCAAATAATGCTCTTATACGCTAGGCTCAAATAATGCTCTTATATGCTGGGTTCAAATAATGCACGTTTACTCTGGAGTCAAATAATGCTCGTTTACCATGGGTTCAAGATAAGAACTTTGAAGTTGCCTAATGGTGGGAGGAACAAACTCGAGCAGAGTTTGAGTACGCAACTAAATTTACTGCTAGAAGTTGTTGTACTTGCATTATTTAGGCTCGATATATATATATATATATATATATATATATATATATATATATATATATATATATATATATATATATATATATATATATATATATATATATATATATATATATATATATATATGTGTGTGTGTGTGTGTGTGTGTGTGTGTGTGTGTGTGTGTGAAGAGTTTTTATGAGGATAATGAGGCTCAAGTTAGAGTATGTAGGAAAGAGGGAAATTATTTCCCAGTAAAATTAGGCCTTAGACAAGGATGTGTGATGTCACCGTGGTTGTTTAATATATTTATAGATGGGGTTGTAAGAGAAGTAAATGCGAGGGTCTTGGCAAGAGGTGTGAAGTTAAAAGATAAAGAATCACACATAAAGTGGGAGTTGTCACAGTTGCTCTTTGCTGATGACACAGTGCTGTTGGGAGATTCTGAAGAGAAGTTGCAGAGATTGGTGGATGAATTTGGTAGGGTGTGCAAAAGAAGAAAATTAAAAGTGAATACAGGAAAGAGTAAGGTTATGAGGATAACAAAAAGATTAGGTGATGAAAGATTGGATATCAGATTGGAGGGAGAGAGTATGAAGGAGGTGAATGTATTCAGATATTTGGGAGTGGACGTGTCAGCGGATGGGTCTATGAAAGATGAGGTGAATCATAGAATTGATGAGGGGAAAAGGGCGAGTGGTGCACTTAGGAGTCTGTGGAGACAAAGAACTTTGTCCTTGGAGGCAAAGAGGGGAATGTATGAAAGTATAGTTTTACCAACGCTCTTATATGGGTGCGAAGCATGGGTGATGAATGTTGCAGCGAGGAGAAGGCTGGAGGCAGTGGAGATGTCATGTCTGAGGGCAATGTGTGGTGTGAATATAATGCAGAGAATTTGTAGTTTGGAAGTTAGGAGGAGGTGCGGGATTACCAAAACTGTTGTCCAGAGGGCTGAGGAAGGGTTGTTGAGGTGGTTCGGACATGTAGAGAGAATGGAGCGAAACAGAGTGACTTCAAGAGTGTATCAGTCTGTAGTGGAAGGAAGGCGGGGTAGGGGTCGGCCTAGGAAAGGTTGGAGGGAGGGGGTAAAGGAGGTTTTGTGTGCGAGGGGCTTGGACTTCCAGCAGGCATGCGTGAGCGTGTTTGATAGGAGTGAATGGAGACAAATGGTTTTTAATACTTGACGTGCTGTTGGAGTGTGAGCAAAGTAACATTTATGAAGGGGTTCAGGGAAACCGGCAGGCCGGACTTGAGTCCTGGAGATGGGAAGTACAGTGCCTGCACTCTGAAGGAGGGGTGTTAATGTTACAGTTTAAAAACTGTAGTGTAAAGCACCCTTCTGGCAAGACAGTGATGGAGTGAATGATGGTGAAAGTTTTTCTTTTTCGGGCCACCCTGCCTTGGTGGGAATCGGCCAGTGTGATAATAAAAAATATAATATATATATATATATATATATATATATATATATATATATATATATATATATATATATATATATATATATATATATATATATATATATATACATATATATATATATATATATATATATATATATATATATATATATAATATATATATATATATATATATATATATATATATATATATATATATATATATATATACATATATATATGTATATACATATATACATATATATATATATATACATATACATATATACATATATATATATATATATATATATATATATATATAATATACATATACATATATACATATATATATATATATATACATATACATATATACATATATATATATATATATATATAGATATACATATATATATATATATATATGTATATATATAGTTTGTGTGTGTGTGTGTGTGTGTGTGTGTGTGTGTGTGTGTGTTGATGATGATGGTGATATTGATTCGTTAATAGAATTTAAAACCCATCGTCTACATTAGGGTAATTTTTATTCCTGAAGTGTATATATACAGATACATATACCTCCAGGTGAAAATGTTAATATTAATAAAGACAAATAATAATAAGAATTATTATTATTACATAAATGTAATAATAATTATCATTATTATATTTTAATGGCAATTATATCACAGTTTAAGTCGTCCCTTCCTTGGTATGGCTCTAGTTTTCGTAGAGTGTTACATGCTAAATTAAAGCTTTTAATATCCTCAAGCCTTGGCTTCCTACAACTTAATCTTTACAAAATTACAAAAACATCACTAACAGCAGTTATTGTTGCAATAACAGCAGCAGAGACAGGAATATAAACAAGACCAAAAGCAGTGGGAAATTCAGCAGGAGTTACAGCAATAAATGCTACAACTGCTCCGTACAGCAACAACAACAACAACAACAGCAGCAGGAACACAGCATTTCTATCCACAGCAATATTAAGCTCCCCACAAGAGAGCAATTTTGGCAGTTGCTATGCCAAACGACGTCAGTACGTTGAACTACCAGGCCCTATCATTGCCAGCAACAATAGTTCCCTCCCCACTGTTACCACTACAATAACTTCCTGGCACCGCCACCACCACCATCTCTACCGTCACATCTAACGCCACCCTAAACTCCACCATCATCACCACCACCACCACCATCAAACGTACCTCTACTCCTATATCTCTTGCGTCATAACCAAAACCAAACCCAGTCATTACCTGCACTAGCACTATCACCACCAACACAGTTACAGTAACACTTGAGAATACATACATAAAATATATAGACGTTGAGCTTAAAAGAACACACAAAAGGCTAGAGTATATTCTGAACTGTTTTTATTAAAATAAAAACAGCTACTTTTTTAGAACTATGCAGAACAATGAAAATCGTTATTAAAAAATTATAAACTTCGCGATAAATATTTTTGAAACTTTCGTAAACAATGTGTAATCAAACACTCCATAACTTTTGAAGCATCAAGAGGTTTTCAAGAAGAAAATTTAATTACTTTATGCAACTTGTGCCAGATCAGCTAGATGGTGATAGATATGTAGGCCAGAATGCCTCTTGCAATAACCTGGTTGGTCAAGCAGTCAACGGGGATGTTTGACCTCTTGCCCGACTACGATGGGAAAAAAAAGATACGCTCATATGTGCCAGACTACCGCGATCGAGACACATCAGTTCTTTAAAATAAATGATTTAAAATATGATCTCAAATAAGACGTGTGTCTAGGAGCAAGAAACTAGCTGCTTTAGTGTCCTTGGTTTCAGTAACAAGTTTATCGCTCATCGTTGACAAGAACTTGAGTTAATTCCTCCATGAGCCAACAGTCATGACACCTATCGAGACAATACTCTAATAAATTAAGAGGTATTAATTTTTATTATGTTCCTGGTTTCCTTGAACCTAGCGGGTGAACATATCTGTGATTTCACTGTTTCACAGAGAAGTGTGGGTTATTTCAGACACATGAAGGGGTCGACACTAATTAGCAGACTCAGGTTCAACTCCGAACATAGCACTGATTTTTGTACATGAGTTAAAATATACTTATGTACTATGATGAAAGGCTGAAGATACTGAAGTGCCTACGCTGACAGACAGGAGGAAGAAAGGGGACATGATAACCACATGTCATAAAAGGACTTGAAAAAATTAGAGATAACTTGAGGCCATAGTTGTAAACAGAGAATAAAGATGAGTAGAAGGGATGTTGCGCAATTTTTCTTAAGAATATGGTAGATCAATGAAATGAATTGAAAGAGGATGCAGGAAATTTGTGTGATTATTTGATGATCAAATTATAACTGTACGATGAAGAAATTTATATTATATGTTGAACAAAATGAACAAAATATAATTTTATGATGAACAGATTAGTGAAGACGAGACACCACACCCGCACACAGTCGGTTTCCTTACCCCAGGGGAGTAAAACCACAGCGTCCGACCACCAAGCCAACGCTCTGCTGTGGGCCTCGATGCGATTATTGGCTTTCACATGATGTCCACTATCAGTGATAGTGGACAACAACTTCTATAGCAGTGCACTCCTGGGGGTGCTTTTTTTGCCAAGCCTCCGCTATAGAGACAATGATATCAATGGAATGCCCGAAATGGTGTACATACTATGCAGTTTCCAATCATTTACACTTCACCTCTGCTTAACGTAGTGAAAATAAAAGACCGTATTATGATCCTGAACGGCAGATCAGACAAAAAAGACCAGTGTCGGATGATTTTTTCATAACAAATACATTAACAAGTGTATAATAAATTATTATTAATATTGTTGTTGTTGTTATTATTATTATTATTGGCAAACCGTAAAGCCATAGGAGTCGCACATCGCCTGAGGAATGGAAAACAATCAGGTTTGTTTCGTGAAATGGGAAGGTATCTCCAGTTCCATGGAACAAGAGTCCTTAACATGATGACTCCATGTGGAAGATTAAGTCTTTGTTCTTAATTATTGTCTAGAGGGTTGCCTAGATGTTGGTATATGGGGTTTGACCCAAGCAATTAGAGTTCCTGTTCGGTTCATAGAATCTAGCTTGTATACCTTCTACGTCCCATGTGAAGTGTGGGTATCCTGCGGTCTCAGACATCTCCCATTAATGTAATAATTATTAATTCTTTCAGTCTAGTCTGGCCACACAATATATTGAACCTTCTTAAGTTCCTTACTTAATACCAACCTCTCACGCTTTATAGTTATATAATTCTACACATTAACATCTATAATTTACACTTTATTGTTTTGATCCCCGGGATTTTAGCGCCACACTTAACACCTTTACGTGCTAAAACTCCCGACTTTATTCGCCCAATTTCTCACTTTACCGCTCTAAAATTACAGAATTCATCGGCGACACTTAAGACTCTTCCCGGGGCTAGCTAAAACTCCGAAGTATATTGACCAGATTTTACACTTATCTTTCTTAAAAATCTATGGTACTGCACTGCTCAGGATTTCCGCACCATCTGATACCAAACTTCTGCTGATCTAGGAACCTAGATCAGCAGTGTTTTATAATGTTTTGTTTGCTGAATGTTCCTGTCCTCTTTTTACTTTCGCTTGTTTTTCTGACACTTTTTTCTTTTACTTGTCTGCATTTTCTTACTGCTTACTGTTTCTAAGTTTATCTCTGCTTGCCTGTAATTATATATATATATATATATATATATATATATATATATATATATATATATATATATATATATATATATATATATATATATATATATATATATATATATATATGTATATATATTTATTCCTATATATATTCCCCTATCTTTTAAACTATATATATATATATATATATATATATATATATATATATATATATATATATATATATATATATATATATATATATATATATATATATATATAGGAGGGGTGTTAATGTTGCAGTTTAAAAACTGTAGTGTAAAGCACCCTTCTGGCAAGACAGTGATGGAGTGAATGATGGTGAAAGCTTTTCTTTTTCGGGCCACCCTGCCTTGGTGGGAATCGGCCAGTGTGATAATAATTATATATATATATATATATATATATATATATATATATATATATATATATATATATATATATATATATATATATATATATATATATATATATATATATATGTAATAGTTCCTACCTGAAAACTTAATGTTTTCTAGTCGGTAAAGTTATCTAATTTGGCACTCTCCTTGTGTACATATTATTTTCCCAAAAAGTGCATTTTCCCTGTTTTCAGAGGCGCAGTTTTAGCAGTTTCGCCCAATTTGCGCTAACAAACATCTTACCCCGCGAGAGAATGTAATTATCTTTCGTTTGCGCTATTTTTAAGCGTCGGCAACGAGGTTAGCGAAATCCTAATGTTCAGTTTACCTTTTTCTCTCTCAGCTGCTTGTTCAATAACTTTCTAACAATAGTGTTGAACCTTTTCTGCTGTCCTCGTCGCATTACACAGTACAGCTATGCTGCTCCAACTGTCGCTCGTTCCTAATTAAACTGTCCTACAGCTGCGCAGCATATCATCCTTACATAGCTTGTCCATCAAATTAGATGTCGAGATTTTCCTCTTTTCAAGATGATAACTGTGCCACTTACAACGGCGCTGTTATCAGCTCGAGGAAAATGTTAAGAGCACGCAGATAGTGTGGCTTTATTTCAGTTGCTCTGATGGTCAGGGAGACGAAGGTAAGGGAGAGGAAACACACACACACACACACACACACACACACACACACACACACACATACACACACCATACACCACAAACACACACACATACAATACATATATATCATATATATATATATATATATATATATATATATATATATATATATATATATATATATATATATATATATATGGTGAAAGGGAGGCAGTAACATTGGTTTGAACCTTGGAAGCCCAGAATATCTCTAACTCCTTAGATCAAAATCCTGGTACCCAGCAGGAAAAATCATCTGATTTCAGCTATTTCCTATTTCTCTCTGAAGTGAATTATTTTCCTCAAATATTTTCGAGTTCATTCTTTCGCTATATCCTCGCTGTATGTATTTTTTACCTAGTATATTATACTTTTTTTTCTATTCTTAGTGAGCAATATTCCTAAATTTTAATGCATATAACTCATCTCCATTTCTCAATTTCTCCAAAAGTTACTTTTTATTGGTGATTTCTAGTTTTTCCTTCACACTATTTATCTATTCTCTATCTGTTTGTGTCCTGTTACGATATTTTTACTTCTCCTAAAGAAATATTTTTACGAAAATGGAGAAAATGGCATTTCAGGAGAAATTCTTCGAGTTTATATTTATGTATGAAATGTAAATCGTATATAAGGCGGAATGGGAAAAGTTGTCTTTCGAATTGATTCTTGAAATGAACCATTGGCAAGAAATATTGCTGGAAAGATGGCCTCGGTATCCAGCTGGAGAATGTGAGGCTGAGAACGAAACTTCGAAATTGAAACTTGTAGAAGGCGAGTGAAACTTAGTGATGGGCAATGATTTTTCAAGATGGTGATTATTATTATTATTATTAATATTATAAATAATAGTAGCAATTATAGTAGCAATTCAAGTAGGAGTTCTGCTAGTAGTAATAATAGAAGTAGAGGTATCGGTGGTGGTGGTAGTAGTAATAGTAGTAGTAGCGTTAGTAGTAGTAGTAGTAGTAGCATTAGCAGTAGTAGTAGTAGTAGTAGTAGTAGCATTAGTAGTAGTAGTGGTAGCATTAGTAATAGGCATTAGTAGTAATCCGAACTGACGCATGGAAAAGACAGTAGTTACATTTCCTTGGATAAAAACCTCTCTCCAGCATAAGGGAACCCCACTGAATTGGGTACATTGAGCTGATGCTCGAAATGAAATCTACTAAATGGTGAGGAATGAGCAGATTTACATAAAGTCTCGAATTTTTTGGTTCAGCTCATGTATGTATGAAATAAAATGATTTTTCAGAAGTGAAACATCTGAAAGGAATATAAAATGGAATTTTATTGCAGAATCATTAAAATCAAGTTCTTTAAAAAATTAAAATGATGATATTAATGCAAACTCTTACAGCATAATCATTAACCAAAATCTGTAGGTAAAAACCGTGCTTATTAAACAATGATTATAGATTAAATGAAGAGTGTTATATAGAATTAATTATCCCTGACAATATGTGAACACCAGTATCGCTAAGAAAAGTATCTCTAAAGACCTAGAACAAAGGTTGAACTTTATACAATATCAACCGTAAGTTGATCCTTAAAAAAAGGGGAGAGAGATGCTGAACCTCAAAGCCCGGCTACAAAGAGTTTAAATGATATTGTGAAGCAAAACAATTTTCTCTCAGTTTTATGAGACAGTAAGGTCTATATAATACTCTTTTCTTAACTTGGGTTATCCTCCCTTTGTGCTCACATAATATTCCATCATCAAAGTCTTCCCTTTATGTTGTGCTTTCATTAGGCCCTCATGATTTTTCCTCGTAATATATCAGCTTTTTTTTGTCTTTTTTTTCCCCTACGTCCTTTTGTTCTTGGTAATCTATCGTAGTGTTCCTCCTTATCTCTCTGTTTTTTACATTTAAGGTTTTTAAAGTAAAACTGAACAATACTAAGATAGACGTGAACATAAAGTACAGAGTGAAGTTGCAGACTTAAGAGAGTCAGATCTTTCTTACATATACTAAAGTGGCTTAACTTTTTCCAATGTTCAAGTAGCGAAGACATGTACCAAATAAGAGTCAGTAATTTAGTGAATGATTACTCTCGGAGTAATCCTTTGAGGAACATTCAGAGATGTTTCTGATGACTTCCTGTCTTGACGTATTTTAGCTCTCTCCTAGGTACCTATGAAGCTAGGCCAGGTGGGGAAGATCGTGAGATCATCTGCATTATACATACCACGACGTATCGGCGGGGTTTGATCTGTGCCTTTTACAACAGTCAAAGACGGGAGGAACAACATGCCATCCAAGATAGTGGTGCATACTCAAGATGAATGTCAGTATAAAGTTCTAGAGGTTCTGCTGCAAGTCGTAGATGCTCTCTGCTTATAAGGTGCAACATATGATTCCTTTTCAGCAAAGCACAGAAATTTACCCACAGGGTTTCAACTTCATTGCTGATTGCTAAATCTCGTTTCAACTTTAATGCTGAGTGCCAAACACCGTGTCAGTTTAATATTAAGTGCTACATCTCCTTACAGCTTCACTGCTGAGTGCTAAGTCTCTACCAGTAGTTCGCAGTGCAGTTATGGGAGTGCCAAGTAATGAGTCACATATAGTCAATGCCTTTCGGGATGAGATGAAATAGATGGTTGAAGCTGAGATAATATAACAGGGAACACCCGTGATCAATATCTATTACAAAATTTTCTATTTCCAAAATAGAAAAATAGCAAATAGTGATGAAGAAACATCAACAATATTTTTAAGCAGTCTTTAACCCCGTTATTTACGCATAGAAAGGAAAATATTCTACCTTCCGATCATATGAGTGTAAAGATACAATTTTCAAATCAAGCTTTAACTGGTGCAAAGTTTCGATCTATGCAAAGCTCTTCATAGAGCGAAACGCTGTATCGGTAATTTTGTTTCTGCAACTTTTATCTGTCTTCTTCCTTGCTGGCAGTAAGCCATTTCGTCTTATCTCTCGCTTCTCTTCATCCTCCTCTTCCATTTTCCCTACACTCTTTATCTCCTTTTTTCTTCTCTCCCACAGCCTCAAGCTGAACTCGTGGTGTTTCAGCAATCAGGTCGCGGACTACATTTTTTTCGGAACGGCGTAAATAATATTCTTATGTAGGAGGGTCTCATTTTTCTCAGTCTTTCCTCTTAATCGCCTCAATTAGCCTGTCCCTGATTTATTCATACATGCTTCTTCGCAGCTCGGAAATTCTTCCTATTCTCTTTCCACTCGATCAGAGGTACTTCGTTTACAATTACAGACCCCCATTGGATTGCCCATTGTGTCCCCATACCCCCTTCACAAGACTGTGGAAATCATCATCAGCAGTCCAATTAGGTATCAGTATGACTTCAAATGATGCCAGCAGCTTGGTTTTACTCTACACATGGATAGCTAGGAACAGAAAAGGTGATTGTATATTCTAATCTAACAACAATCTTTTTTTAGAACCCTAGCTCTATAAAAAGGTTATATTCCCTCCACCTTTGTCTCCACATTTTCTTCTTTCATCTCTTCCCTCCACATCATTCTCTTTTCTTATACACTTATCATCCCATCATTCTCATCTCTCCTCACTTCCCTCCCCATCAGGGTCTTTCCTCCTCACTAATTTCTTACCTCCCCATAAATCTTTTACATCCCCACCTCTTTCTACCCTTCACAAATGCCACCTCGTCCCCCATAATGTGTTCAATTCCTTCCACATGTGTCCTCTGTTCTTACTATGCTGCCTGCCCATACTGCCTTCCCATGCTATCTCCCCCAAGCTATCTTCCCCATGCTATCTTCCGCATGCTGTTCTCCATATGCTGTCCTCTTCCTTGCTGTCCTCCCCATTCTCTCCTCACCATGGGAAAAGGTACAAGTACCTCCTCATCTTCTGGAACCAGCTGTCTCCAGGTCTGGCCCTATTCCCCGCCCCCACGGGGCTCGGAGGAAGACGCTGGGCACGGCACCTTGGGCTGCCACAAACCCCGCCCACGCTGGGCTCGTAGGTTGTGACAGCTGCATAGCGGCAGACGATGTCAGGAGGTGCAAAGGCAGCAGGCAATACAGGATCCTTTTGCAGCCACACCCCAGCTTTGAGCCGAAGCCCGAGCGCTGGGGAAGCTCAAGAATGCCTCTTGCTGTGTGTGTTGTTGCTGCTAATACTACACTCGTCAGTGGCACTTACGATATTTGTCAGCACTTATCTTATTTTCTGGCATATAAGGCGCAATTTTATCCCCTACAAAAAGTCTTAGGAAAATCACCCTGCGCCGTATATACTCAAGGTCAGGAGTCAAGGTTACGCTTTGGGTTACGCTTTAGCAGATGTTTGCTAAGATTATGTTACAACTGCTTGGAAAAAACGGCAACTGCGTTTGGTGTTAATCTGTCTTCGCCAAGCTGAGAATAACGTGTAAAATATATTTTTTATAGTCTGTAATAAAATTTGTTGAAAACAATACAAGTTATATTTTCTGAATATTTTGAGTGTTTCTATTCTTTAATACACAAGGTATATTTTTCCTAATATTTTTGTTTTCTCGATTGTTTCATTTCTCGGAATGATATTTTTCAGTTTTCACTGACATATATATATATATATATATATATATATATATATATATATATATATATATATATATATATATATATATATATATATATATATATATAATAGATATAGGGAAGTACCACCTCTATAGCTATATATATATATATATATATATATATATATATATATATATATATATATATATATATATATATATATTCAACAAGTTGGTCGTCTCCCACAGAGGCAGGGTGACCCAAAAAAGAAAAAAAATCCCCAAAAAGAAAATACTTTCATCATCATTCAACACTTTCACCACACTCACACATTATCACTGCTTTTGCAGAGGTGCTCAGAATACAACAGTTTAGAAGCATATACGTATAAAGATACACAACATATCCCTCCAAACTGCCAATATCCCAAACCCCTCCTTTAAAGTGCAGGCATTGTACTTCCCATTTCCAGGACTCAAGTCCGACTATAAGAAAATAACCGGTTTCCCTGAATCCCTTCACTAAATATTACCCTGCTCACACTCCAACAGATCGTCAGGTCCCAAGTATCATTCGTCTCCATTCACTCCTATCTAACACGCTCATGCACGCTTGCTGGAAGTCCAAGCCCCTCGCCCACAAAACCTCCTTTACCCCCTCTTTCCAACCCTTTCGAGGACGACCCCTACCCCTCTTTCCTTCCCCTATAGATTTATATGCTTTCCATGTCATTCTACTTTGATCCATTCTCTCTAAATGACCAAACCACCTCAACAACCCCTCTTCTGCCCTCTGACTAATGCCTTTATTAACTCCACACCTTCTCCTAATTTCCACACTCCGAATTTTCTGCATAATATTTACACCACACATTGCCCTTAGACAGGACATCTCCACTGCCTCCAACCGTCTCCTCGCTGCTGCATTTACCACCCAAGCTTCACATCCATATAAGAGTGTTGGTACTACTATACTTTCATACATTCCCTTCTTTGCCTCCATAGATAACGTTTTTTGACTCCACATATACCTCAACGCACCACTCACCTTTTTTCCCTCATCAATTCTATGATTAACCTCATCCTTCATAAATCCATCCGCCGACACGTCAACTCCCAAGTATCTGAAAACATTCACTTCTTCCATACTCCTCCTCCCCAATTTGATATCCAATTTTTCTTTATATAAATCATTTGATACCCTCATCACCTTACTCTTTTCTATGTTCACTTTCAACTTTCTACCTTTACACACATTCTCAAACTCATCCACTAACCTTTGTAATTTTTCTTTAGAATCTCCCATAAGCACAGTATCATCAGCAAAAAGTAACTGTGTCAATTCCCATTTTGAATTTGATTCCCCATAATTTAATCCCACCCCTCTCCCGAACACCCTAGCATTTACTTCTTTTACAACCCCATCTATAAATATATTAAACAACCATGGTGACATTACACATCCCTGTCTAAGACCTACTTTTACCGGGAAGTATTCTCCCTCTCTTCTACACACCCTAACCTGAGCCTCACTATCCTCATAAAAGCTCTTTACAGCATTTAGTAACTTACCACCTATTCCATAAACTTGCAACATCTGCCACATTGCTCCTCTATCCACTCTATCATATGCCTTTTCTAAATCCATAAATGCAATAAAAACTTCCCTACCTTTATCTAAATACTGTTCACATATATGCTTCAATGTAAACACTTGATCTACACATCCCCTACCCACTCTGAAGCCTCCTTGCTCATCCGCAATTCTACATTCTGTCTTACCTCTAATTCTTTCAATTATAACTCTACCGTATACTTTTCCTGGTATACTCAGTAAACTTATTCCTCTATAATTTTTACAATCTCTTTTGTCCCCTTTCCCTTTATATAAAGGGACTATACATGCTCTCCGCCAATCCCTAGGTATCTTCCCCTCTTTCATACATTTATTAAACAAAAGTACCAACCACTCCAACACTATATCCCCCCTGCTTTTAACATTTCTCTCATGATCCCATCAGTTCCAGCTGCTTTACCCCCTTTCATTCTACGTAATGCCTCACGTACCTCCACCACACTTACATTCTGCTCTTCTTCACTCCTAAAAGATGGTATACCTCCCTGGCCAGTGCATGAAATTACCGCCTCTCTTTCTTCCTCAACATTTAAAAGTTCCTCAAAATATTCTCGCCATCTACCTAATACCTCCCTCTCCCCATCTACTAACTCCCCTACTCTGTTTTTAACGGACAAATCCATACTTTCCCTAGGCTTTCTTAACTTGTTTAACTCACTCCAAAATTTTTTCTTATTTTCATTAAAATTTCTTGACAGTGCCTCTCCCACTCTTTCATCTGCTCTCCTTTTGCACTCTCTCACCACTCTCTTCACCTTTCTTTTACTCTCCATATACTCTGCTCTTCTTATAACACTTCTGCTTTGTAAAAACCTCTCGTAAGCTACCTTTTTCTCTTTTATCACTCCCTTTACTTCATCATTCCACCAATCACTCCTCTTTCCTCCTGCCCCCACCCTACTATAACCACAAACTTCTGCCCCACATTCTAATACTGCATTTTAAAAACTATTCCAACCTTCTTCAACCCCCCCACTACTCATCTTTGCACTAGCCCACCGTTCTGCCAATAGTCGCTTATATCTCGCCCGAACTTCCTCCTCCCTTAGTTTATACACTTTCACCTCCCTCTTACTTGTTGTTGCCACCTTCCTCTTTTCCCATCTACCTCTTACTCTAACTGTAGCTACAACTAAATAATGATCTGATATATCAGTTGCCCCTCTATAAACATGTACATCCTGGAGCCTACCCATCAACCTTTTATCCACCAATACATAATCTATCAAACTACTTTCATTACGTGCTACATCATACCTTGTATATTTATTTATCCTCTTTTTCATAAAATATGTATTACTTATTACCAAATTTCTTTCTACACATAGCTCAATTAAAGGCTCCCCATTTACATTTACCCCTGGCACCCAAATTTACCTACTAGTCCCTCCATAACATTTTTACCCACTTTAGCATTGAAATCCCCAACCACCATTACTCTCACACTTGATTCAAAACTCCCCACGCATTCACTCAACATTTCCCAGAATCTCTCTCTCTCCTCTACACTTCTCTCTTCTCCAGGTGAATACCCACTTTTCACATCCAATCTTTATTTTACTCCACATAATCCTTGAATTTATGCATTTGCAGTCCCTCTTTTCCTGCCATAGCTTATCCTTCAACATTATTGCTACTCCTTCTTTAGCTCTAACTCTATTTGAAACCCCTGACCTAATCCCATTTATTCCTCTCCATTGAAACTCTCCCACCCCCTTCAGCTTTGTTTCACTTAAAGCCAGGACATCCAGTTTCTTCTCATTCATAACATCCACAATCATCTCTTTCTTATCATTTGCACAACATCCACGCACATTCAGACTTTGACAATTTTCTTCTTCTTATTCTTTTTAGTAATCTTTACAGGAAAAGGGGTTACTAGCCCATTGTTCCCGGCATTTTAGTTGACTTTTACAACACGCATGGCTTACGGGGGAAAGATTCTTATTCCACTTCCCCATGGATATAAAAGAAAAAGTAATAAGACCAAGAACTATTAAGATAAAATCAAAGAAAACTCAGATGAGTGTGTATAAATAAACATGTACATGTATGTGTAGTGTGACCTAAGTAGAAGTAGAAGTAGCAAGACGTACCTGTAATCTTGCATATTTATGAGACAGACAAAAGACACCAGCAATCCTACCATCATGTAAAACAATTACAGGCTTTCGTTTTACACTCACTTGGCAGGACGGTAGTACCTCCCTGGGTGGTTGCTGTCTACCAACCTACTACCTACACATATATACATATATACATATATATATATACATATATATATATATATATATATATATATATATATATATATATATATACATATATATATACATATATATATATATATATATATATATATATATATATATATATATATACATCAGTGAAAGCTCTAAAAGTATTTCAGCTATAATAAAGGATTTATCAATAAAATTTCTTGGATATTTTAGATCATCAGTTATTTCATAAATTTTGGAGATTTCGTCATCTATGAACTATGGAATACAAATGTGTAAACTTAATTGATAAATCTTTTAAAATAGCTAGAAATACTTTTAACAATTCAAAAAGGGACAACCAACCTTATTCAACTAAAAATATATTGGTTCTCCCTTACCATGAAAACTTAGTTGATATGCCTTCTCTACTTAAGAATTTTAACATCAAAGTTGTATTTAAAAATCTTGACATAACTAAAAAACTTTTGAAAAAAAAATTCCCCCTAAAATGCTGACGGGTGTCTGTAAGATTCCTTGTCAAATATATGATTAAGTTTATTACGATCAAACTGGTAAAAGTCTTGAACTTAGGTTAAAACAACATCAATACAGTATTAGAAGTGGACAAGATAGTAATGCTCTGTTTATTCATATGAGAGATTTTAACCATCCAATTGATTTTGAAAAGGCTGAGAAAGTTGTATCAAGCAAGTCCATGGTCGACAGGAATATAAAAGAATCATGTTTACAAAAACTAGTTTTAAAAATATGAATATTTCTTTGGGATTATATAAATGGGATTCATTTACAATTAATAAAATTTGGGAAGAATTTA